>NC_084746.1:28656551-28794051 GCF_033978785.1 Entelurus aequoreus
CACCCCCCCCCCCCCCACACCCCTGATTGTAAATAATGTAAATAATTCAATGTGATTATCTTGTGTGATGACTGTATTATGATGATGTCGTTGTGTCTTGTGCAGCCCTTTGAGACTTTTGTGATTCAGGGCTATATAAATAAACATTGATTGATTGATTGATTGATGATAGTATATATCTGATAGTATATACAGTATCTGTATCATGAATCAATTTAAGTGGACCTCGACTTAAACAAGTTGAAAAACTTATTCGGGTGTTACCATTTAGTGGTCAATTGTACGGAATATGTACTTCACTGTGCAACCTACTAATAAAAGTCTCAATCAATCAATCAATCAGTCCCCAACCACCGGTCCATGACGCATTTAATTCATAAATTGCTGCGTTTTCCCACTAGAACACACCAATAAGTTGTTCATAAATGTAGAATAACATTTCTGATAGGAAGTTGCTATTTGTTATATCACATGAATGAACAGCCATCCATTTTTTTTTACCGCTTGTCCCTCTCGGGTCGTATAAAATATAAATATGCCTGATTGTGGCCAAAGGCTAATTACCATCTGCAGTCCTCGTAAGGTAAATGGTATAAAAGTATTTACCATCAACCTGTCGGGGAACATCTCATCGTAAAGAAACAAGAAGCACCTTACTAATTCAGCGGTATGGTGAGTTGTATTTGTCATGTACATATTGTTACTGTATTTATCTGCCACCCATGGAAGGTTGGTCCTGAAAATAATGTATACATTAAACCGGTGCCTGATGCAAAAAAAGTTGGGGACCTCTGATAGCATTTTTGCAGAGCAGTTCTGTCGTAAACTCCTGAGAATTTGTGTTTTGCATAAAATTACACATTTTTGTCAGGATTGTGTAACTGAACGAAAAAAAAAACCTTATGTGTATGTAGGTTCTTAGGAGGATATAGAGCAGATCTGGGCAAATTAAGGCCCGGGCCATTAACCTTGTCCATCTGGCCCGCCAGACATTCCCAAATAATTTTTTTAGATCTTTAAGATGGAAACTGTAGCTGCCATTATGATGTGCAGTGATGTTTTCAAATGACCGTAAGTCTTGAACTATACAAAGTACTTCAATGGTTGGAATCTGCGCTTTTGCATGATATACTAGTTACTATGGTCATCTAAGTCACAGCAGCTCAGACGAGGCACCAAGCAGTGTGGGTGGGGAGCGTTTCCACAGAGTGTTTCCAGAGTGGCCAGCCTGAAATGCGGGTGTCAGGAACAGACGCGGAAGGAGATTTTCACAACAAAGTTCTAAAGCTTAGCGATATATCAGATGTATCAGATTGTAGGTGGGTTTTTATTTTACCCTTCGCGTCCATATTTGGCTGGGGTGGTTTGAGGTGTGTGTGGGGGGAGTTGAGGTGGGCGGGGTTGGGGGTAGTGGGGGTGTTTTTGTAGCCCGTAAGAGTTAGGGCTGCAAAGGATTCTGGGTATTTGTTCTGTTGTGTTTGTTGTGTTACGGTGCGGATGTTCTCCCGAAATGTGTTTGTCATTTTTGTTTGGTGTGGGTTCACAGTGTGGCGCATATTTGTAACAGTGTTCAAGTTGTTTATACAACCACCCTCAGTGTGACCTGTATGGCTGTTGCTCAAGTATGTCTTTCAGTCACTTGTGTGTGCCTGCAGAAGCCGCATACAACATGTGACTGCGCTGGCACACTGTTTGTATGGAGAAAAAGACGGCGCGATGACAGGTTGTAGAGGACACTAAAGGCAGTGCTATCATGGCATGCCTTCAATATTGTCGAGAGCCATATACCACACCGTGATTGGTAGATTCCTTCAGCTCCGCACACAACGCTGTCAAGGGCCATTCATTTAAAACTCGCAGGCCGCACTAACATTAAACTTTCATATTAAGGTGGGGGCCTCAAAATAACGTCTCGCTGGCCGCAATTGGCCTAAATGTATAGACTATAAAGTTCACAAACATAAAGAGGTATCCTAGTGGGCCTGGCCAATCTTTCCTTTTCTCTAAACTAAAACTGAGGAAATGCGTAGTGTTCTGGGCTTCACTGAAGACATGATTTTATTTCACAATTCCTTGAGAAAAAAAGGCCTGGTTAGGCTTTGTGTGTATAGCAGTATGTGTGCTGTATATAGTGACATGACATATAATCATGTCATGTGTGCCTTCCTTGGGTGAAGCCAGGTTTACAGCTATGTTGTGACATGTTATTATGCTGTTTGTTACTTATGTATGTTATGTTGCAGCTATTTAAAATAGTTTTGTCAATTTGTTCTGGCCCAAAATAAAATGGCCCTTTGAAACATATCTTTGTCTTTGTGTGTTGTATGTAGACCACATTGCTTAGCAGAGTTCAGTGATGCAAATGCATGTCAAGTTGATCAACAGATTGTATTATTCTTTAGTGCAATAACAGTACTGAAATGAAGGCTAAAAGGGCATTAATGGGAGCCTTAAAAAAAAAAAAAACTTTTAAATAATTACTTTTCACAGTAACACATTACTTTTTGGTGTAATTAACTGAGTTAGTAACTGAGTTACTTTTGAAATAAAGTAACTAGTAACTGTAACTAGTTACTGGTTTTCAGTAACCAACCCAACACTGGCTGTATGTATACTTTTGAGCCAGCAGATTTGGTCACATATTTAGTAGACCCATAATAATTTCATAAAAGAACCAAACTTCATGAATGTTTTTGTGACCAACAAGTATGTGCTCCATATATATATATATATATATATATATATATATATATATATATATATATATATATATATATATATATATATATATATATATATATAAACTCTAGTCACTAGAGTTTAGTGATTTTATTACAATATTTGCAAGCTGGGTAACGTTTGCGGTGGTCAATACCGGCACACAAATATATATATATATATATATATATATATATATATATATATATATATATATATATATATATATATATATATATATATATATATATATATATATATATATATATATATATATATATATATATATATATATATATATATATATATATATATATATATATATATATATATATCCCCCCAGGATATTTGATGAGCTTTTTTGGCAGTAGAACCTTAAAAAATTGAGAATATTGTTGCTAAATCCAGATGAATTAATTTATCCTGTCAGGGAAATTTGTATCCAATCAGATTACACGCTCATGTCCATGTGGGACCATATTATTACAAGATGTCTCCAGACTGCTATGTTCTGCTAATATGCCTTACCAGCCATCCATTACATTAATTCCTTTATTGTGGATTCCTCTGGGGTTTAAACGGAGGTGTTGGGTTTGCAGCAAGTGTGCAACAGAGTGACTATGTGTTGCTATCTGTTCACTAAATGACAAGAGTCTATTTTGGAAAGGAGGCTGCGCCTAAATAGGCACGCCGGCTATCTGGCATCACTGCTACAAGTTGGAGGACAAGAATCAAGAATTAGGTGTAGTCAAGCGCGCACCACCGGGCACTGGGGGATGCTACACACCGCCCTCACTCCACAAGAAGCATTTGAAGGAAATTTAACAACACAGACTGGAATTCATTCACTTTTTGGAGCTGGGAACTTCTTGAGTGACACACTGGAGAAGACTCAAGGTGATTACGTCATGTTCGTTAAAAAAAGGAGGTTAAAATGTTGTATTTATGCTTTTATTTGAAATTATGTGACTTTAGAATTGCAATATTTTATTTACAATTCAGAAATGTAATTAGCTAGCATTATGTTTCAGCTAGCTTAGCTAACATACATCTGTCAAGTTGTCACTATTTCCTTTTAAAATAACAACTTTGTCCCATTAACAGCTACATTTCACATTTTAAGGCGTTTTTGTGTGAAGTTTGTTGGATAGGAAGTTATTATAAGTTGGTGCGGAGCCTTATCGGACAGCTGAGGTGGCGTTAGCTTCTACAAATGGAAATGGACAGAGACGGCTCGGGACAGCTGAGGTTATTTTTGGTGGACGGGACAGAGGCGACAAAGCTGCTAAATGTCACCCATAGCGGGGGATGACATGGCGCACACGGCGGCTAGGTTTTGACCTTGTGGTGCCGTGGAGCTTATTAGTTTGTGCGTATTAAAGCCACTTCCTGTTTTGTGGTCCAATGTGGCAACACAGGTTGTGTATCGATGATGATGATGAGTGACTCACACTACTGACTACAGTAAGTACCGTAATTTCGAGACCATAGGGCGCACCGGATTATAAATCGCACTGCCGATGAATGGTTTATTTTTCATATAAAAGGCGCACCGGATTATAAGGCGCATTAAAGGAGTCATATTTATTTTTCTAAATTTAAAACACTTCCTTGTGGTCTACATAACATGTGATGGTGGATCTTTGGTCAAAATGTTGCATAGATTATGTTTTACAGATCATCTTCAAGCCGCTTTCTGACCGTCGCTTCCGGATGCGCTGTTTTGTGGGCGGTCTTATTTACGTGGCTCACCTTCGACAGTGTCTTCTCCCCGTCATCTTTGTTGTAGCGGTGTAGCCTGCAAGGACGGGAGTGGAAGAAGTGTCAAAAGATGGAGCTAACTGTTTTAATGACATTCAGACTTTACTTAAATCAATAACGGAGCAGCGTCTCCTCATTCGGAAACAACAACAAAGCCGGAAATGTGTCTCGTGAAAAACCATCCAACCGGAACTCTGTAATATCTAACGTTCCTTGGGTGAATAATGTAAACTCACTACACCGGTATATTTTAGTGCTTTCATGGCGAGTTTACTGACAGATATAAGTAAGAACTTTGCTTTATATTAGAAATGGCAACATCGGAGGATGAATGTCCCATAACAAGAAGATAGAGAATAAGAAGAAGCCTATCGACTACGTCGTCGGCACGGACTACAAAGAGGGACCCGCACAATTTTTCAGGATTTATGCAGATCCCAAATACAGATCAGCAGGTACAAAAGAAGGTAAGAAAAGTTGCTTTTGCATAATATTGCAAAACAAAACGCCAGATAATATGTCTTACCTTACACACACACCATAATAATACTCGTATGGTTAATGTGCTGACAATCCACCAAGCGGTGCGGCTTCATAGCTTACCAAAGTCGTACTAAAACATTTTGATTTTTGAGCGCCGTATATAATCTTCTATATTTTCAATGGAACATATAAAATGTTGGTGTTGTCTACTTGGGTGATATTGCCATCATACCCCTTACCATGTATCTCTTATGTTTGACTGCCATCTACTGGTCACACTTATCATTACATCATGTAGCAAATAAAATTGATTCGAGGTCGGTGAGCAAAACCAGAATTATTACGTACATTTGGTTATTAGGCGCACGTCGAGTTTTGAGAAAAAAATAGGATTTTAAGTGCGCCTAAAAGTCCGGAAAATACGGTAAGTGCTCATTAATATGTCAGCCTGCACTCTGGATTTATGTTTATTTTCATAACACCAATCAATTTCTCAAACACTTGCTGTTCACACCTGCACAATCTACGGCACCAGTCAAAAGTTTAAACACACTTTGTCATTTAAAAGCATTAGAGGGTCTCCAAAAAAAATTGTTTTTTTAAGCATATTCTGCAACATTTTTGGCCCGAATTAAGCATTTTCAAGCAAAAAATGGCTAAATGAACTAAAGATACAAATCCTACAGTAGTATTTGCCACTAGATGAGACCAAACCAATCAGGGGCACGCTGTTCAGTATTGCGTTCACTGATTGGCTCCGCGTCAGGCATATTGGAATATAGCATTACTATGTTTGAAGAGTGTAAAGGTGACTAAAGGGCATTATTTCATGTCTCGAGGGCTCTCATAATGTTGAAAAATCCAGGTTTTTATGCTCTATGAAAATATTTCAGTTAAGTTCAGTTTCAGTTTATTTCGAACATGCATACGATACAATGTAATGCATCACATGTTTCTAGTTGTTTCATTACAGCACGTCGGAAAAGGAGTGGGAAGAAACTGATCTTTTTTAATCCTACCCCTTCTCATATCATAGCAATTTTTTCCTATTTCCTTGTTCTCTGTAACAGAACAGTGAACAAATTAATATACCATAGTAAGTAAACAAATATTAAATACATCAATAATCTTTGTCTCAATGAAACAATAAAAAAAGGTGCTTTGTTTGATTCATTTGGTTAATCCATTCCATAATTTATTTCCACAAACAGATATGCTAAAGGTTTTAAGTGTTGTACAAGCATACACATGTTTTAAATTAGATTTTCCTCTCAGGTTAAATTCCTCCTATTTTTTCTTATATTTCTCTTATTTGACTTATGATCAACGATTACTACTTGGCAGAAATTAATTCAAGTATACAGTAATCCCTCATTTCTCACTGATAATTGCCTCACGGGTTGACTGTGGTCAATTAATTTCCGCAAATGAGGAATGCGGGTACGAGTCCACGCCGTGACACTCAAGTACGTTTTAATAAGGTTCAGCATAGAACAATTTTTGTCTATGATGAACAAGGAGTTCATCTTTAGGCACATGCAAAATCACAAATCTGTGCTTGCATCTTCGTTATGTACCTTGATTTACAAACCCCTCTTTTTACTAACTTCCGTTTTATGAACTTTTAGACCGAGCCAAATATGCCTTTGTGTGCGAAACGTGTCTTGGTGTATGAATGTTTCATTCGTTCAATTTGTGTGCAGCTGGAAGCCTTAGGGCGCAGCCATTTTCGGGACATAATTTCCTGTGCAGGACAGTACATGCAAGGCGCAGCCATTTTGGAGAGATGGAATCCTCTACATCACGTTTACGTAGTCCATTACTCGATTAACACGTCTTAGTGTTCCAGCGTGTGTTTCTTTTCTCGCCATTTGCCAAGCTGCTTCGTCTATTTTGCTTACTAAATATGGGTTCAAAAATCCAACAAACCAGCCTGGAAGTAAGGAGGGAATCGCTGTGGACTTAGACTTGAGCAGTAACACACTGCCCCTCCTCTCTCTGTCTCGCCTCCTTTCTCCGTTGGGTATCTCTGCCTTAAATGTCTTCATCGCTTCTTGTCGATTGCATGCCATAAACATTGGCTGACAGCAAGGTAAAGTCGGTTTTACTTTTTTTTTTTATTGTAGCAACGTGGATGTTAAAGTTTGTGAGAGCACAAAATAGGCGCGCACGCCTTGACAGTTCAGCTTGGTGTTGTGTTGTTTTGATAATAGAGAGATTGTTGATCCTTTACTCCTGTGTGTATGTGTATATGTGTGTGTATGTATATATATATATATATATATATATATATATATATATATATATATATATATATATCCATTTTCTACCTCTTGTCCCGTTCTGAGCCTATCTCAGCTGCATATATATATATATATATATATATATATATATATATATATATATATATATATATATATATATATATATATATATATATATATATATGCAGCTGAGATAGGCTCAGAACGGGACAAGAGGTAGAAAATGGATATATATATATATATATATATATATCCATTTTCTACCTCTTGTCCCGTTATATATATATATATATATATATATATATATATATATATATATATATATATATATATATATGCAGCTGAGATAGGCTCAGAACGGGACAAGAGGTAGAAAATGGATATATATATATATATATATATATATATATCCATTTTCTATTGAATGTAATTAAAACAAAGTTAAATGTGTTCCTGGCACATCTTATATATATATATATATATATATGTATATATATATATATATATATATATATATATATATATATATATATATATATATATATATATATATATATATATATATATATATATATATATATATATATATATCCATTTTCTACCTCTTGTCCCGTTCTGAGCCTATCTCAGCTGCATATATATATATATATATATATATATATATATATATATATATATATATATATATATATATATATATATATATATATATATATATATATATATAAGATGTGCCAGGAACACATTTAACTTTGTTTTAATTACATTCAATTTGCTATTCTGCACACAATAAGTACTTTATAAAAAGGTATTAATATTATTAATTGATTATTAACAACTTATTCCCCATCAATGTGTTTTAGTACACAACAGGCATCAAATTCAATTCACGTTTAATTAAAAAAGTATAAAAATTGTTTCACATCAATAAAAAGTGAAAAAAGATTGTAATGGGGCTTCAGGTTTTTTACAATGACTATTGTAACTTTTCCCGGTTTGTGTTTGAACTACATTATTTTCTTTGACCAAAGGTGCCAACCATGGATCCGAATTTGTTCGGAGGGGCCCCGAGGTTCCTCACCCGTCCCAAGGCCTTTTCTGTGTGCATGGGCAAGGACACCACCCTGAGCTGCACCATCGTAGGCAGCCCCACGCCGCTCATCACCTGGGAGAAGGAGAAGCTGAAGCTGACATCCGGGGGTCGCTTCAAGACCGTAGAGGATGGTGAAGTGTACCGTCTCACCATATATGACTTGGCGTTGGAAGACAGCGGCCAGTACCTGTGCAGGGCCAAAAACAACATCGGGGAGGCCTATGCTGCTGTGACCCTGAAAGTGGCCCTTCCCACAGAGTTGGCTCCCAGGGCGCCCGTGTTCATGACCAAGGCCTCCTCAGCACGTGTAGGTTTAGGCGGTGATGCCGTTTTCCACTGCAGAGTTGTAGCCCACCCTGAAGCCAACTTTGACTGGGAGAAGGACGGACGCTACCTGGGCGAATCCAACCGCGTCAAGATTGTGTCCGACAGCGACAGCAGCACCTTGAAGATCCAGAGCGTACGCAACCTGGACAGCGGCACCTATACATGTAGGGCCCAGAACACCTTGGGTCGGGCTCACGCCTCCGCTGCCCTCGTGGTAGACGCTCAGGACGTCCACCTGCTCTCCTCCGACAACCACACCTCCCTCCTCTCTCACCTCCAGAAGCGCAAAGAAGAAATGAAGAAGGACATCTCTGTTTTTCGCACGGAGGGCACCACATCTTCCTTCTCCTCCGGCAAAATCACTGACGGTTTGGAACACGAGGTGAGGTCGTCGGTCCTGGCAAAGCTGCCCAAGGGCGTGTTCACCCGCACGTGCACCGTCACTGAGGGCAAGCACGCCAAACTGAGCTGCTTTGTAACAGGTCACCCTAAGCCACACATCATTTGGAGGAAGGATGGGACTAACATCAGCGAGGGCCGCCGCCACGTCATATATGAAGACTACGCTGAGAACTTCATCCTTAAAATCCTATACTGCAAGCAGAGCGACAACGGCTTCTACACCTGCAATGCCACTAATATGGCGGGACAGACCTACAGTGCTGTGCTGGTAACAGTTAAGGGTGAGTGCATTTTTTACATACCTTTAATTGTCAGTACTTTGAACACTATCAGGGAACAACCATGTATATTATTATTTACAGTACAATTTTACTCTAGGAAATAATGGAATTCGAGTTAATCCGATGCATGGTCAATCATAAAACCTTTATAATTGTATAAGCAACGTTTCTTAGTTATGTTTTTCATTTTGATGTGTCATACAAGTGTAAAAATAATTTAGTTCATGCAACGACACGGATGCATAAACATCTAATTTTTAACTGTCACACATGTGTAAAAAGAAGATATCTACACAATTTCACACCGGAAATGTGTCTGTTCCAAGGACAAGCTGTGGCCATCATAAAACATTTAACTGTACAGGCAATGTTAGTGACATTTGGTCATTTTTACCTATTATTTATGTTTGCAAGTAATTTTTTTAACCTAACTTTGACATAAATGGTGTCAGTTCCAGGGTCAAGCTGTCACCTTTATACAACCTTTCTTAATAACATAATAATGGAAGTGTTTGATACAGAGGAGCTACTGTACATGATGTCTGTGTAGTGTGTGCATGGATCACTACGCTTAAGCCCTCATTTAAACGCTTAAAGGCGTGCACGGCTTTTCACAACATGGCTGGTCTTCTGAGAGAAGGTGTAGGGTTGCATCTATTTTCTGTTGGCGACAAGAAGATCATAGTCGCCGTCACGTTGGCATTACGGTTAAGTGTAGCGTCCCTTGAGGGAATGAGGCTATGGCATTGGCTGCAGCATGAACAAGTACTGTGTTGAACAGCAAATTTTTATTTGTTTTGACAGGAGAGCTATGCCACTAGAGCACATGGCACTGCTGATGGTACAAGAAACTGCTTCTGTTTGTATGTAAAACAAAATCATGTACCGGTACAACATGAACTAAAGCCATTGGCAAATCTTTATCAAAGCCAAATATCAAATTGTATCCATGTCTGTTCACAACCTATGTATTTCGGTAAATTTGTCTTCTTTTTTTTTAGGCACGATGTATTTGCACACAAAAATAACTGAATAAAAAATGCAATCTACAAAACCCAAAACGAGTGAAGTTAGCACGTTGTGTAAATCGTAAATAAAAACAGAATACAATGATTTGCAAATCTTTTTCAACCTATATTCAATTGAATAGACTGCAAAGACAAGATACTTAACGTTCAAACTGGAAAACTTTGTTACTTTTTGCAAATATTAGCTAATTGGAATTTGATGCTTGCAATATTTTAAAAAAAAGCTGGCACAAGTGCCAAAAAAGACTGGGAAAGTTGAGGAATGCTCATCAAACACTTATTTGGAACATCCCACAGGTGAACAGGCTAATTGGGAACAGGTGGGAGCCATGATTGGGTATAAAAGCAGCTTCCATGAAATGCTCAGTCATTCACAAACAAGGCTGGGGCGAGGGTCACCACTTTGTGAACAAATGCGTGAGCACATTTTTGAACAGTTTACGAACAACATATCTCAACGAGCTATTGCAAGGAATTTAGGGATTTCACCATCTACGGTCCGTAATAGCATTAAACGGTTCAGAGAATCTGGAGAAATCACTGCACATAAGCAATGTTATTATGGAACTTCGATCCCTCAGGCGGTACTGCATCAAAAAGCGACATCAGTGTGTAAAGGATATCACCACATGGGCTCAGGAACACTTCAGAAAACCACTGTCAGTAACTACAGTTTGTCGCTACATCAGTAAATGCTAATTAAAACTCTACTATGCAAAGCAAAGCCATTAATCAACAACACCCAGAAACGCCGCCGGCTTCGCTGAGCTCGAGCTCATCTAAGATGGATTGATGCAAAGCGCAAAAGTGTTCTGTGTTTTGACGAGTCCACATTTCAAATAGTTTTTGGAAACTGTGGACGTTGTGTCCTCCGGAAAAAAGAGGAAAAGAACCATCAGGATTGTTCTTGGCGCAAAGTTCAAAAGCCAGCATCTGTGATGGTATGGGGGTGTATTAGTGCCCAAGGCATGGATAACTTACACATCTGTGAAGCCACCATTAATGCTCAAAGGGACATACAGGTTTTGGAGCTACATATGTTGCCATCCAAGCAACGTTGTCATATTATTTCAGCAAGACTATGCCAAGCCACGTGTTACAACAGCGTGGCTTCATAGTAAAAGAGTGCGGGTACTAGACTGGCCTGCATGTAGTCAAGACCTGTCTCCCATTGAAAATGTGTGGTGCGATATGAAGTAGGGATGTCCCGATCCGATATTTGGATCGGATCGGCCGCCGATATTTGCTAAAAAATGCGTATCGGCAAGGCATGGGAAAATGCCGATCCAGATCCAGTTTTAAAAAAAATTCCGGTCCGTGTTTCCAACGCACAGATTTAAATAATACATTCCACTTTTCTGCTGCTCCCTAATTTCCGTTCCGCATTTTCCAGCACACTTTCAACACATCCACAGGTCTGTGTCCTAACCGTTAAGACGGCCATGTGAATTAAAAGTTACCGGTAAAAATGTCAGCTGTCTCTGTGCGATATAGAAAATGACTATACCGTGATATTCGAGTATACGTTCTCACGCAGTTGCTTTTAGCTGCTGGCATTACACGACAGGCTCTTCCCACTCCTTCTTGTGTCTGCTTCTCACAGACAGCAAGCGCACCTTCTTACATAGGTCACATACTGTCACGTCATACGTCACATACGTATACGCACTCTCCCAGCAGAGAGGTAGCAGCAAGGCTAACGTTAGCTGTGATGCTAGCGTAGCCGTGTGAGCGGTAATAATGAAGAAATAATTAATTAATTCCCAAGAAAAACAGCAGGGGGTCCATCGTCTGGCGGTGGTTTGGCTTCAAGTGGGAATATGTCGAACAGACAACCGTAATTTGTCAAGTGTGGGGCAAAAGCGTTGCTATAAAAAGTAGCATTACTGCTAATACGTAGCATCATTTGAAAAGTCCCCTGCTAGAAAATGAAGAGTGTTTGAAACTCCGCACGTCAACATCTCCATTGTGTATTATTCAAACTCACCTAATTCAGCTGGCTAGTTGTTATCAAGAGTACTAAAACCCTTTTCAACATGAATCTGACAACTAAGTAGGCTGAATAACTTTAAACTTTAATACATGCTCGGATAAGGCCAGTATCGGTATCGGATCGGAAGTGCAAAAACAACATCTGTATCGGATCGGAAGTGCAAAAACAACATCGGTATCGAATCGTAAGTGCAAAAACCTGGATCGGGACATCCCTAATATGAAGCCTAAAATGCCACAACGAAAACCCCGTACTGTTGAACAACTTACCGGTAAGCTGTACATCAAGCAAGAATGGGAAAGAATTCCACCTGAAAAGCTTCAAAAATTGTTCTTCTCAGTTCCCAAACGTTTACGGAGTGTTGTTAAAAGGAAAAGCCATGTAACACAGTGGTAAAAATGCCCGTGCCAACTATTTTGCAATGTGTTGCTGCCATTAAATTCTAAGTTAGTGATTATTTGCAAAAAGAAATTAAGTTTCTTAGTTCGAACATTAAATATCTTGTCTTTGCAGTCTATTCAATTGAATATAAGTTCAAAAGGATTTGCAAATCATTGTATTCTGTTTTTATTCACGATTTACACAACGTGCCAACTTCACTGGTTTTGGGTTTTGTTAATACAGTAAGTAATTAAAACATATTACTGTAGTCTAGTCTGCTCGAGACAACGGCTTATTTTTAGACATTACTGCTTTGATTTTGACAATATTTCTAGGTGGTACAAAGCTGCTATAATTATTGACTTAATAAGGCTGTCAAAGCTAGCCTGAGTCCATTACTTGACCAAAATTTTTAATCTGATTATTGATTTTTAGAGAAAGGCTCCAAAGGTGACTGATAACACGTTTTTTGCTTCTGTGGGCCAAAGACAATGATTTCAGTTTTGTTTGAGTTTAGCTGAAGAAAATTGTTTGCGTCCACGCACTGATCAGTTCGATGCAGTGACAAAAATCTACAGGCCAACGTTTACCTGCCATCAGTTACACCTCAGGCTCATCTGTATAGTTGCATTAGGACACATAGCTGCGCATGAGCTCTCCAAATGGCAGAATGTACAAATTAAACAATAAGGGATCCAGAATTGACCCCTTAGAAACCTCACAATTCATAGCCATTTGGTCTGAGGCAGAGTCATCAATTCCAACAACGTATGTCCTGTGATCGAGATAGGACTTGAACCAGTTATGTTAAAAGTTAAAGTTAAAGTACCACTGATAGTTTTTACCCATCCCCTTGTTCCACCCCCTGGGAGGTGAGGGGAGCAGTGAGCAGCAGCGGTGGCCACGCTCGGTAATCATTTTGATGATTTAACTCCCAATTCCAACCCTTGATGCGGAGTGCCAAGCAGGGAGGTAATGGGTCCCATTTTTATAGTACTTGGTATGACTCGGCCGGGGTTTGAACTCACGATCTACCGGCTTTAGGGCAGACACTCTATTAACCACAAGGCCACTAAGCAAGAGGAGTACCAGAGATTCCCATCCAATTTTCTAACCTAATAAGGTAGCATGGTCAACTGTGTCAAAGGTAGCGTTCAGGTCCAGCAAAACTAAGATTGAGACTTTGCTTATGTCTCTGTTCAGGCAAATATCTTTTGTCATCTTGAGCCATGCTGTTTCAGTGCTGTTGTGTAAATACAGTAAAACAAATTCAAGATTAAATAAGAAATAATCATAACAAAGAGTAAGTACAAGAACAAGAATACATGCATATTGCAAAGGCTGACTACCTGTGTTCTGCAGATGATCATTATGTGGACTGTACTTCTTGGATCAGTTAAATAAAAAGAAGACATGTATGCCATATTATACCTTTAACATTTGATCTCCCTTTATTATATTAGAGCCAAATGTGCCGTTCAGGAGGAAGCTTCAAGATGTGGAGGTCCAAGAGAAAACGTCGGCTACGCTGATGTGCGAGGTGCCGGTCATTAGCAACATGACCAACTGGTTCATGGAGGAGACACGTCTGGAACAAAACGGCAAGTATCGCATGGATGAACAAGGCACCCTGCGTCGTCTAACCATACACAACGTGACCACCAACGACGACGGCGTGTACATCTGTGAGATGAAGGAGGGCAGCCGCACTGTGGCCGAGCTCACCGTTCTGGGTAGGATTTGAGGTTTTTTCCCTTAACTGTCAGTATATTCCCTACACTATTAAATGTCATATCCAATGTCTCAGGCAACATTACCAAGAAGCTTCCTCGGAGGACAGTGGTTCCCGTTAGTGACACTGTAATCTTCTGTGTGGAGCTGGAGCGTTCCTGCCCTGATGTCTACTGGACCCGCAATGGCATCAAACTTAAGGAGGATTCACGTATTTCCATCGCTTGCCTGCTCAGACAGTACACCCTCACTATTAGAGAGTGTCAGGCGGAAGACTCCGGAGAAGTGGCATTTGTGGCTGGAGACTGCAAGACGTCCACCCGATTCTCTGTCACTGGTAATTGGGTTTTGCTAGTCCCTGTTTCATGATTTATCCTTTACTACCGGTTTCATGATTTGTCCTAATGTTAGGAGCTACAATATTAATGATTTATTTTTGTGTTCGAAGCTAATTAATTTCAGTTTTATGATTTCTCTTTGTGTTCAAAAATATTTAGTCCAGGTTTCATCATCTCCCTTTTGTTTGAAGCTATTTAGTCCTGGTTTCATGAATTTGTATTGGAAATGTTCTAATCAAGTAGTCAAACAAAATTGTCTTTATTAGATTTATTTGAAAAGCTTGAGAAGTTCAAAAGGCACAGGTCACATTCGTAGCAAGTATGGAAGGAATGTGCGCTGAAGAATGAGTGCTTTGCTCTTTTTACATTGAATACTGGATGGAAAGGGGGTAGCAAGCACAGTTTGGAAGGGGGAGAGAGTATATGGCACAACAACAGCAGAAGTACCGACATTTTAGAAAATGGTGCACTGTTAACTGGAATGACTTTCAAAATTAGCAATAAGAAGGGTACTCTCACAGTGAGTCATGCGGACAAGGTCATTCTCTGGTCAGAATGTGCTTTTCACCGTAATAATGCAGTTTATACAAAGGCACAAAAATGTTTTCCATTACATATCATTTCATGTTCAAAGCTGATGTGTCCCTGTTTCTTGATGTCTCTTTGAGTTCAACGCTATTTAGTCCGTGTTTTTTAATTTCTCTTTGTTTTCAAAGCCATAGAGTCCCTGTTTCTTGATTTCTCTTTGTGTTCGAAACTATTTAATACTCGGTTCATGAATTCGCTTCTTGTTTAAAGCTATTGAGTCCCAGTTTCATGATCACTTTTCATGTTTAACGCTAATGAGTCCCTGTTTCTTGATCTTTGTTTTCAAAGCTTATGACTATGAGTCCCTGTTTCTCAATTTCTCTTTGTGCTCAAAGCTAATAACTTCATGTGTCTTGATTTCTCTTGGTGTTCAAAGATAATGAGGCTCTGTTTCTTGATTTCTCTTCGCTTTCAAAGCTACCGAGTCTTTGTTCTTAATTTCTCTTTGTGTTTAAAGCTATTTAATTCCCTTTTTCTTAATTTGTATTTGTGTTCAAAGCTATTTAGTTTTCGGGCCTGTGTTTTGATTTCGCTTCGTGTTCAAAGCTACTCAGCCCATTTCTTGATTTCTCTTCGAGTTCAAAGCTATTTAGTCCTTTTTTCTTGATATCTTTTTAAGTTCTGAGCTATTTAGTCCATTTCTTGATTTGTATTCACCTTTTTCGTTGTTTAGTTCCTGTTCAAAGATATTCATGTTTAAGCGATTAAGCCCGTTACTTGATTTATATTCATGTTCAAATCTATTTAGTCCGTGTTTCTTGATGTTTTCTTTGCGTTCAAAGCTATTTAATTCCTGCTTATTGATTTCTGTGTCTAAATTTTTCTTCATCATCAAAGCTATTTAATCCTTGTATCTTCATTTCTCATCACAAAATAGCTATTTAGTCCTTGTTTATTGATTTCTCTTCAAATTTACAGCTATTTCGGACCTGTTTCTTGATTTCTCTTCAAGTTTATAGCTATTTAAGACCTGGTTTTGGAGTTCTCATCACAGTCACGGTTATTTAGGACCGGTTTCTGGATTTTACTTTGCATTTGCAGCTATTTAGTCCCTGTTTCTTTATCTTTCTTGACATCCACATATATGTAGGACCTGTTTTTAGATTCCTCTAAGCATTCACAGCTATTTTTTTCCTTATTTATTGATTTCACTTCACATTTACCTCTATTTAGTCCTCGGTCTAATGATTTTTTTTACACATTCACAGCTATTGGGTAGTCACCGTCTCTAATTTTCTTTGTTTCCACATCAAAGTGCAGTCAGGTCTCTAGGTTTCCCTTCTGCTCATGAAAATGCTCTGACTTAATAAAAAAACCAACAATAATTATTTATGTTGATTGTTTATAAATGTAGGTACATATTACATGGAAGTATCTTCTCTAATTCCCCCAGCGGCAAGGAAGCATCCTCCCGAGCCCCCAGTTGATGCCGTGGTGCAGAACAAGACTGACTCATCCATCACCCTTCAATGGTCTCCTCCTGACAGTGACCGCCCTGTACCAATCAAGGGCTACGTCGTAGAGAGGAGAAAAGTCGGAACTCAGACATGGCAGAGATGCAACGCTGGAGAAACGATTTTGTCCACAGAGATCATGATCTCTAACTTCATAGAGGAAGCCACTTACCAATTCCGCATCTCTGCGACCAACGACTTTGGCCAGAGTCCCTACCTTGAAGTGCCTGGAAGCTTCTACCTTGGTATGAGTGATAGCTCTCATATCATGACATGGTACTGGTGTTGAAAACCACTAAGCTGTTGTGTTGTGCTTTAGAGCCCACTGCAGAAATCATAAAAGGCCTCGTGAGTAGCACTGCAGTGTCTGGCGAGGAGTTCTCCATCTCAGTGGAGCTGTCGGCCGTTTGCTCGGGCTTCTGGTCTCTCAGCGGGCGTCTCTTGCGCAGTGGAGGCGACTACCTCATCACACGCTCCAAGAACTTGCACACTCTGCTTATACGGAACGTGACTCAGGACATGAACGGTGCAGAAATGAAGTTTGTGGGCGGAGGCTCGCAGAGCAGTTGTATCTTAGCCGTAAAGGGTATACACAAATTGAAAAAGTTAACATAATATGAATGTGAAATTTTAAAGTAACAACACCTTCTTCTTTTATATGTGTGTTGTAGCCCCCACTGTCATGTTTGTTAATAAGTCAAATCAGCTACAGGTGGTGACCTGCAGCGCCCAAGCCACCGCTCAGATGACGACTGAGGTGTCGGATTACGATGCACAGGTTTGTGATAGTAATTAACATTTGTGTAACCAAGTGCTTCTTAAATATTTTCTGTTACGCCCCCCCAGGAAGACGAAAACATTTGGCGCCCCCTCACACACACACTCTCTGCTGTATCATTTGTCTAAAAAAGCCTCTATATTGCATCCTTATTAACATTAAATACAACAAAATAAGACAAAATAAATTAGCATCCATTTACAACAAAGAATAACTTTAATATAATTTTTCAATTCTTTAACAGAAAATATTTAATGTGCTTCAAATTTCCTGAAATATACAGTATATATTTTTTTAATCCTTATTTTAACTATAAAAATATTTTGACTGATTTGAGCCATTTGATACTGAAAAATACAAATTATTAAACTCAATAAATAACTAGATGAGGAAATTCCTAAAGGAATTGTGTGTGAAGGCTCCAATGCTGAAGTTGAACTGAAATCCTGGAATTTTTTTAGAATTGTTGAAGTAGAGCACTCAATTCCCAAATAGGCTGAATATTTTGAAGTTGGAACAGTTTGAATCAGATGAAAAATGTGGGAGTTGTGGAACTTTAAAGAATGTCCCATTGATTTCAATGAGAATTTCCAAAAAATGTAGGAATTTGGGAAAAAGTGGGATTTTTTTTGAAAATGGCAAAAAACTTGAATGGTCTGAATGAGTTTAAATGTTTGGTGTTGGACTTTTTCAAATCGGTCGAGAAATGTTGAAATAGTAACACGTTGAATTGAGAAACGGTATTATGGAATTCCTGGAATTTCGGGAAAACCGGAAATTTTTCCAGTTAAAAAAAACACTTTGTTTTTTGTCCTGATTAAGAGGAATGTTTTGACGATGGAACTGTTGAAATTGGTTGAAAAATGTGGAAGGAGTAGTTGCCAGAAAAAAGGGTGGAAATAGGGCTTTGGAAAACTAGGAATTCTGGAAAATTCCTAGAATTTTTTTGAACTTGGAAAAAAAGTAGTTAAAATTTCCAGGATGGTGGAAGGTGTTGAAGGTGGAATGGTTTGAATCTGTTGAAAAATGTGGAAATGGTGGAAGTTTGAAAAATGGCCAATTCCATTAGAATGGGAAAAATGTCCCGGGAAACCTGGAATTCTGCAAAATCTGGGAATTTTTGGAATTTGTCAAGCAAAAGCCGGCGATTCCCGAATAGGCTGAACAGTTTGAAGTTGGAGCGGTTTGAATCGGGTGAAAAATGTGGAAGGTAGAGCGCCAAAATCTGGAGAAGAAGAAGTTTAATAGATGGATTCATTTTGGTGTAGAAAACCATATGTGTGAATGCTTTGGAGCATTCACACAATAATAAATTACATTTGATCAGCAACATTAACTCAGGAACACAATATATAAAACATTTTAATGTACAAAACAAAAATGAATAAAACATTTTGAACTGATTTTTTTTCATCAAAATGAAGAAGTCAGGATTAATGGCTACATTGAGCACATTTTTTAGTGCAAAGCTTTTCGAAGCAGGGTTTGAAGCATGATAATGCATGATACTGATAAAGCAGGGCCACACACAGCCACACTATTTGAGAAGCACTGCTGTAACCTAAACTGTGCAGCTATGTTGTGTGAGAGAGTTGCTCAATTACTGTAATTTCTTTAAAAAAATAAAAATAAATATATATATATATATATATATATATATATATATATATATAT
Source organism: Entelurus aequoreus (assembly GCF_033978785.1). Taxonomy (NCBI): domain Eukaryota; kingdom Metazoa; phylum Chordata; class Actinopteri; order Syngnathiformes; family Syngnathidae; genus Entelurus; species Entelurus aequoreus. The sequence goes on from NC_084746.1 coordinate 28,675,846, forward strand.
ATATATATATATATATATATATATATATATATATATATATATATATATATATATATTAAATGTATTTTTTTAATTTCTGTTTGGTACATTTGAACATAATTATTATATTTTTAATTTGTATTTTAGATATCAGAAATGTAATTGTTTTTTTTGTAATGCTACACAAAGGTTGTTTGGATGAGAAATGGCCGAGAGGTAAAATTGGGCAAGAAGTATGAAAGCGTGATCATGGACCGCAGGAGGATCCTCATGGTCCACAACGTTACAGAAGAAGATGTGGGCATTTATGAGTGTGTTTGCGGTGATGACAGAATGTCCATGCAGCTCGCTCTTAAAGGTACACCACACTCAGAGCAGCATCATAAAATGCTTTGCCTAATACAAATACTGTACATATCCATTCTTTCTAGATGAACCCCCAAAGTTTCTGAACAAGCCGAGGGGTCCCATGGGCCTGGTATCCTCTTTGAAAGGAGATCTTGAGCTGAGCTGTGAAGTCTGTCCTGCCAGCACGACAGTGGTGTGGAAAAAAGACCTAGTGGAGATCACTGAGGACCAAAGAACTAGCATAATCTCCAAAGGAATCCTAAGGAAACTCATCATCAAGAATGCCAAAAAAAGCGACCAAGGTCAATACACTTGTGAGACAGGCGCCGACAAATTCACATTCCAGGTGAAGATTAAAGGTAAGTCTTTTTTTATTTTTTTTTATTTTTTTACCCACTTCATATGCAGACTTACTTGTAGTTCGGTAACCCAGTCTGGTCTGTACCAAAAATAAAAAAGTATATATACTTGGTGCGTATTTTGCTGTGGTTGTCTGAGTGTTCACATTGGTATTTTTATCATGGGACTTAAGTAAAGAAGATAAACATAAACTAAGGACTCGATTGGGCATCTTTCCTGCCATAATGTGAGACATAACTCAAATATTCTAATCCACATTTAGTCTACAGGGCTGAATATGTTGGTTATTTCTATTTTCTGCTAAATTCATCGGCATAGATTTCACAAAAAGTTTTAAAAATATACTTTTAAGGGAGCGAGAAAGCAGAGCAGAGATATGTCTCTTCCCAGCACTTTCTCTTACTCTCGCTTTTGTCATTTCTGCAGGCTTTTTGCTGGCATTTGAATAGTGGTCTGTATAGATGTTTCGATTAGTGGTACAATGATTAACCTCGGTAAAATTCCCAAAAGGTTGTATTAGGGTTAAAATAATTAATTATCGTAAAACCGTGAGTGATTACGGCCCTTTGAAAAACTCACAGTGATCCTGCTCATTTCGTGGACAAGCAGCTAGCACGCTAATTGCTGGATAGCTTAGCTAACATTAATTAAAAACACATAATAATCTTTCCCCATTAGAAATGTCATACCTCAATCTAAACTTGTACAGTATAAACACATTGCTGTCTGAGCAGCGACGATAGTTAATTGTGCACATAGAACCTACAGACTGTGCGCTCTTAGGAGAACGGAGTAGATGTGAAAATCCATACACAATGTCTACAATAGGGAGTGAACCGGAAGTGAAGCGCACAACCCTCGTTTGGCCCTCATTGTTCAGAAACACTCAGAAATGTTAACAAATTCAAATGGAAGAAGCTAAACCTATTTAACAACAATGCTGATAGCCCATCAGTTGTTTTTATATTTTCTTCTCTCTAAACGTGTATTAATCGACTTGATAATTTCCTGTTAATAGCTGCTTGCTTCGTGCTCTATTTACACTTCTTAAAGTTTACTAAGCACTTATTTATTGGTGTTGTGTAAAACTAGCTTATCAGTTGGCTTCTGGCTTGCTCTTGGTATGTAACATGTTTCGCCTCGTCCTCCAGTAATAATAATACTTGATAATGATGCTTAAGATAATAAGAAATGTAGTTTATTTTCCGTAATGGATGTGATTATTATTCATGTAGGGGAGCGTCTCCATACTGTGTATGGTGACACATAATTAGCTGATCGCCCCTTGTCAGCCGCGGGACTAAAAATAAATACAGTGTTCAGCCAGAGGGGTTCGACATTTGGGATCGGCATTAAAAGCCATTAATCGGCAATGGCGATCATCACATACTTTTTCACGAAAATTGACCTGATCCATCGGCACATCCCTAGCGTTTACATTTGAGCTCAGGTGAACCGAACCACACCTATTGCACTCCTCACCCAACCTGTCTCTTGGCCCGCTTGTTTGGTCCATCAGTGTTCGGACGACTGCCTTCACACGTCCATAGGAACACTCTAGCCCCAACCAAACATGGCAAGTGACAGGAAACATTCTTTCCTTGTTAGAAACTCAAGCCCAGCCTGCTTTCTCCAAAAAGGAGTCAGTGCAAAAGGAAGTGAAGGCTGTTCTCTCCCAAAAAGCCACCCTTAGTTGCACAATGTCGGACAGCCAGACAGAAGTGAAATGGTACAAAGACAGCAAGTTGCTCACATCCAGCCGGACGATCTACTCTGAAGTCAATGGCAGTACTCGTCTGTTGGTGATTGAAAAAGTGGAGAGGAGTGATGCTGGAGAGTACACCTGCGAAGCTGGAGGAGAGAAGCTGGTCTTTAAATTAATGGTGCATGGTAGGTATGAAATGTTTTCTAAAGGGTGAGCTACTACACTTTTGACCTGTAACTTATTCCAGATGATCAGTCGCCCTTCTTCAACAAGGAATCGGTCCATAGAGAAGTGAGTGCCTCTCTCTCCCAGAGAGCCACTTTAAGCTGTGAAGTATCTGACTCAAACAAGGAGGTGAAATGGTACAAAGATGGCAAGCTGCTCTCCTCTGGCAAGAAAATACACGCAGAGTCGAAGGGCAAGAGTCGCCAGCTAGTGATTGAGAGTGTTGAGCAGAAAGATGCCGGGGAGTACATATGTGAGGCTGGGTCAGAGAAGCTAGCTTTTAAAATCCATGTGACTGGTAAGATGTATTAAGGTAATTAAACTGGGTGAATCACTCCTGATTTTCTTTCCTCTAAATGTCATCAGAGCCTCCGTCAGCCTTCTTCAACAAAGGAGAGAAAGCCACGCTGAGCTGCAAATTGTCTGATTCCAAGACAGAGGTGAAATGGTACAAAGACGAGAAGCTGCTTGTCATGGGCAAGACACTGCGTACAGAGGTGAAAGGCAAGACATGTCAGCTGGTGATTGACAGTGTGGAGAAAAAGGACGCTGGGGAATACATCTGTGAGACTGGAGCTGAGAAGCTGATCTTTAAACTCCATGTGACAGGTAGGACAAGGGGCAAAGTAGGAGGGAATGTTTTCGCCATTACATACAGTACAGGCCAAAAGTTTGGACACACCTTCTCATTCAATGCGTTTTCTTTATTTTCATGACTATTTACATTGTAGATTGTCACTGAATGCATCAAAACTATGAATGAACACATGTGGAGTTATGTACTTGACCAAAAAAGGTGAAATAACTGAAAACATGTTTTATATTCTTGTTTCTTCAAAATAGCTACCCTTTGCTCTGATTACTGCTTTGCACACTCTTGGCATTCTCCTTCGATGAGCTTCAAGAGGTAGTCACCTGAAATGGTTTTCACTTCACAGGTGGGCTTGAAGTTCATCAAGAGAATGCCAAGAGTGTGCAAAGCTGTAATCAGAGCAAAGGGTGGCTATTTTGAAGAAACTAGAATATAAAACATGTTTTCAGTTATTTCACCGTTTTTTGTTAAGTACATAACTTCACGTGTTCATTCATAGTTTTGATGCCGTCAGTGACAATCTACAATGTAAATAGTCATGAAAATAAAGAAAACGCATTGAATGAGAAGGTGTGTCCAAACTTTTGGCCTGTACCGTATGTATATATATATATATGTATGTGTGTATATATATATATATATATATATATATATATATATATATATATATATATATATATATATATATATATTAGGGGTGGGAAAAAATCGATTCGAATTCGAATCGCGATTCTCACGTTGTGCGATTCAGAATCGATTCTCATTTAAAAAAATATTTTTTATTTTTTCATTTATACATTTTTATTTTTTATTTTTTTTAATTAATCAATCCAACAAAACAATACACAGCAATACCAAAACAATGCGATCCAATTCCAAAACCAAACCCGACCCAGCAACATTCAGAACTGCAATAAACAGAGCAATTGAGAGGAGACACAAACACGACACAGAACAATCCAAAAGTAGTGAAACAAAAATTAATATTATCAACAACAGTATCAATATTAGTTACAATTTCAACATAGCAGTGATTAAAAATCCCTCATTGACATTATCATTAGACATTTATAAAAATACAAATAAATGAACAATAGTGTCACATCTAAATAAATAAATGGGTTATACTTATATAGCGGTTTTCTACCTTCAAGGTACTCAAAGCGCTTTGACAGTATTTCCACATTCACCCATTCACACACACATTCACACACTGATGACGGGAGCTGCCATGCAAGGCGCTAACCAGCAGCCATCAGGAGCAAGGGTGAAGTATCTTGCTCAAGACACGTCCATGACTAAGATGGTAGAAGGTGGGGATTGAACCCCTGTAACCAGCAACCCTCCGATTGCTGGCACGGCCCCTCTACCAACTTTGCCACGCCGTCCCCATCTCATAAGCTTGACAACACACTGTGTCCAATATTTTCACAAAGATAAAATAAGTCATATTTTTGGTTCATTTAATAGTTAAAACAAATTTACATTATTGCAATCAGTTGATAAAACATTGTCATTTACAATTATAAAAGCTTTTTACAAAAATCTACTACTCTGCTTGTATGTCAGCAGACTGGGTAGATCCTGCTGAAATCTATGTATTGAATGAATAGAAAATCGTTTTGAATCGGGAAAAAAATCTATTTTTATTTAATTTTTTTTATTATTTATTTATTTTTTTCCGTTTTTGAATCGGGAATCGTTTTGAATTGAAAAAATATCGATTTTGAATCGAATCGTGACCCCAAGAAGATCAACAATCTCTCTATTATCAAAACAACACAATGGCAACAGTTATTTCACCTTTCTTTGTTAAGTACATAACTCCACGTGTTCATTCATAGTTTCGATGCCTTCAGTGACAATCTACAATGTAAATAGTCATGAAAATAAAGAAAACGCATTGAATGAGGAGAAGGTGTGTCCAAAATTTTGGCCTGTACTGTATATGTACTGTACTTTGTGATAATACTCATGTTTTTTTTTAATCAATCATGCCCAACAAGTTACATTAAAGGTACAGTTTCCAGCTGGCTCCTAATTAAGCCCAAAAATATATGAATACCAAAAGCTAACATATTTTACCATTAGTAGTTCAAGAAAACAGGTTTAACAAATACTTGTCTGTAATTCTCACAATTAGAAGTTCAATTTGTAAAAATGTAATAACTGGCACTTATCCTGCTGTCAATCATGGCTATATCATGTGCAAAATATAAGATTACACCCAACCAACTGAACAGCTAACATATTTAACCATCATTGGTTCAAAAAACAGATCTAACAAATACATATCTATAATTCTTACAATTAAAAGTTACATTTGTAAAAATGTAATAACTGGAAGTTATACAGCTGGCAATCATGACCTATCATGTGCTTATTCACAAAACAGATTTTCAGAAGGAAAGTATTTAAAAATGAATGCTATGTTTTAAGGCAGGGCTATTCAACTGGCGGCCTGGTGGCCAAATCCAGCCCAGGAATGACATCACACCGGCCCCCGCGTTCAGTTCAAAACTTGCAAGGGCCCCTGTTGGATGGAGAAACTTTGACCACTGTAAACACGTTGGCAAATCCTTGCATTGACATTTTAACCTTGCTAGCAAACAGAACACCTATTGGTCATAACGTTTGATTTTCTTAAATGAGGCGTTACTCAAGGCTCCTCCTTAATTCCCCTTCTTTTTGGCAGTTACAATTTTTTTCATGACTCGATTTTGTAATTAAAGTGTTGTTGTAGCTTGTTTACTTCAGATGCAATCAGTAGTTATTTGTTCAACTTCTTTAGTTATACTCGTAATGTTCCTCACGGTTCCATTTGGACTATTCAACTGATGGTCCGTAAGTTCAGTTAAAAAACTTTTGTGAGACTCACATTTTTCCAGTGGATTCGTAAAACATTAGAGTGCTTTTGCTTTTCGTCTGCTTCAGATAAAATAAAAATAAGTAAGATAGAACCATCAATCACAGTGTTGTAAGTTACAGTAGAACATCAAAAATATCATTGTTGATCATCACACAATAAAGTGATGATGAAATATCAAGTCATTACTTTTTGTAGGCTACAGAGGACAAAGCAGCGACTCTGACCTTACGTATACCTCTTATATTTTCTTTGGGGAGGTCAAGTACTGTACTTTTCGTAGGCTGTGAGTCATAGATATGCTGGTAGAGAGTGTTCATACGAAGGGTGTTCTCCTCCAGTTTAGTTTGGTGAAGAGTTAATGCTATGTCTTGATATATTGCTAACATATTCGCTGCTAACATTAGCCGTGGCTGCAGCAAAACTATGTGATTGAACAAGCAAAGTCCTTCTTATAAAGAATTAATATCGCTCTTTTTTTTGTCAATGGTGCGGTCGCGGCATTTTTGAAAATTACATTTGACATTTATTGGACAAACCACTCAGTAGAGTCTCGCTACGGCGAAGAAACGAGAAGCTGAGCGCCAGACACTCTGATACTCACCGATCCTCACTTTGCCCGCCCAACTACGTGGGAGCCAATCAGCTACTGCTAAACGTGCGCAAACACAATGACCGCCAAATAATGAGCACTTCAGGGTGTGACTGACCATTGTTTCACACCCCCAACAAGTCAAGCACAAAAAAAGGAAATGTGTGGAGTCGCAGGCATAATATAAAGATTAAAAAATAGATTAATTTAATTAACAAACATAATGCGCTAGATATGACTGTAATTAATTGATTGCAATTAACGCAAAAACAATTTTCACCCCAAGTTTTTAATTTGTCTGCAAACAAGCTAAGTGTGAATCAATAATGCCACTGCTGGTGCAGACAAGTAGTGCACTCGCAGTTCTTTCTATACACAGTACATCAACAGTCAATCAGTTCCACATTATGGCGAATTCTTAGCAATCAAATAATTGACCAATGGATTATTATGCCCATACCTATTTACACTAACTGCTATTTTAGGATTTGCCATATTTGACTGGTTTTAGCCATGCAAAGGACATCCATTCAACAAATAAGGCACCCAGTTTGATGTAACTCTTCAATATTATATTCGCAGATCTTCCAACTAGCAAAGCAGCCTTCTCTAATACTGACTCACTTCAGAGAGAGGTGATAGCCTCCCTGTCCCAGAAAGCGCTCCTTACCTGTGAAGTGTCCGACATCAACACAGAAGTGAAATGGTACAAGGATGGCAAAGTGCTGGCCTCCAGTAAGAGTATACGTGCAGAGTCCAAGGGCCAGAGTCGCCAGCTGGTGTTTGACAGCGTGGAGAAGAAGGATGCTGGGGAGTACATCTGCGAGGCTGGAAGTGAGAAGCTGACGTTCAGGATACAAGTGGCAGGTATAGTGGTCTTTAACACACACAATAAAAAAAGAGTAAGAATGCTGAAGATCTCAACAACGTGGTTAACTTTCTCCATTAATACTACAGCCGTTCAGCCCAAGTCGGCCTTCTCCAACAAGGAGTCCATCCAGAAGGAGGTGAAAGCTCTTGTCTCTCAGAAAGCTACCTTGACCTGTGAGGTGGAGGAGTCCAAGACTGAGGTAAAATGGTACAAGGATGGCAAGCTGCTGTCTTCGAGCAAGACTTTACGCATGGAGTCGGAGGGCAAGAGTCGACACCTTGTGATCGACAGTTTGGTAAAGGAGGATGCTGGAGAATACACCTGTGTGGTTGGAACTGAGAAGCTGACATTCAAGATACAAGTGGCAGGTAACAGATATCCATCTCACTATTTTAGCTTTAGGAAAACACACAATTATTTGACGTTTATCGCTTACAATGGCCATTCCTTAAATTTGCTCTGCAGATGCCCTGGCTCGTCCCCTGTAGGGGATTTTTTTAATTTTTTTTTATCCCTATCTATTTTATGATTTTAATGGTCTTTATAAGCCCTCCACATAGTTTTCCCACACACTTATGAACACTTCCTATGCTCTTTAAACACTTCATACATTCTAAAACCTAGTTTTTACATGAAAATGTTATAAAATCAATACCCAATGGTATTTTAAAAGCTGCAGTAAAGGAACCGCGACGTAGCGAGGGAACACACCTATTGACCCAAATATAGAACGACCCCTATAATTCAAGATTTAAAAATATCTATGTATATTATATTTTTCTAATCATATTTTCACTGTCAGTGAAAAAAACCTACTGGTTTTAGATTGCAATAAAAACAGATTATATCTTAGCTGCAAAGCATTTTTTTTCTTCACTGATTACCAATTTTCTTAAAATTTGCATCGTAACTCCTCTGTTGTTCAATTCAATTCAATGTTTTTTTATTTGGTCATCAGTACAGTTCAAGTGCATAGAATATAAATAAATACAAGTATGGGTTTACATTTCCTGACCAAAAAGGTTTGGCTGAAGCTAAAAGCTTATATTGCCTACCCTTTCCACATTCACTTTTGTAGAAAACCAAAAAAAACAAGAAACCGATCTTGAGATAAAGAAACACAAGAAAGGACACTACAGTCTCTGTCAAAATCACACTACTTGTTTAAAACATGCTGTGAGACACTTTCCCCCCATTTTTGTGATTGACAGGAAGAAAAGCTATTTCCTTTGGGGAGAAATTGTTGGCATTCGCTAGGGTGTATAAATCTCCAAACCTCGAACATAGGACGACCTGATTTTTCATACTTTTTTTCAGGGGAAAATACCGTCTTTTATTTGGGTCAATATGCTTCTTTTTTCACCTGTAAACTCCAAATATGGTCCTTTCTCTAGCTGAACCTGCCAAGTTTGAGAAGAAGGCTGTCAAGGACACATCATTTATTATTCAAGCGAGTGAGAACATTGTTTTGACCAGCGAGCTGACGGCTGAGAGCAGCGTGAAGTGGTTTAAAGACGGCGTGGAGCTTAAAGAGAGCAGCAAGTACCAAATGAAAAAAGACCGTCTCTCGCGCACTCTCGTTGTCAAATCCACCGAATCTAAAGACAGTGGTGTGTACTCCTGTCACACAGCAGATGACAAATTGGATTTTAAAGTCCAGGTTAAAGGTTAGCCATCTTTTCTCAGAGTTATATGACTTCTACTACAAATGTCTCCTTCCGTTATTCCACTTTTGTATTTTTCTTTTTTTTTTGCAGAGGCAGTGTTGAAGTTTGTTGTTCCATTGAAAGCCTCAACATTGGATTTAGGGGGCACGCTGAGTCTGATGTGTGAATTGAACCAAGCCTCGGGAGATGTCGTGTGGCACCATGGTGGTTCTGAGATTAAACCCGGAGGCAGGATGTGCATAAAGACAGACGGTGCTAAGCGAATTCTCACGGTGACCGGCATGACTCGGGAAGACGGAGGCGAATACAGCTGTGAATGTAAAAATGACAAGACCTCAGCCAAAGTCTCCTTGAAAGGTAACTAATTCAGGAAGCCAATGACAACTATTTTGCTTTGCTTTGTTGAAATCTCCAGTCGTTTAGCTTGGTCTGTATTTATATAGCGCTTTACTATACCTGGAATGATACCCCAAATACTTTATATTATACATCACATTCACCCATTTACACACTGAAGCTGCCGTGCAAGGTGCTAACCAAGACCCATCAGAAGCAGTTAGGGGTTCGGAGTCTTGTTCAGGGACACTTTGACAGTTTATTTCTTCTATGCAAGGTGGATATTATCATTAATGGGGTAAATTAGATTTGTTTATTTCTATTACGCAAGGTGGCTGTTATCATGAATACTATGTTGATGCCTGACATTTTTTTTAGCTCCCAGATCAGTCAGGCTGACTTCCAAGCCCAACAATGTTGCCGCAATAGAGGGAACAGACGCCGTTTTCAAGTGTGCTGTCACCCCAGCCGATGTGCATGTTAAATGGCTCCACAACAACGTTCCCATCACTTCCGGAACCAAGTATAAGATTGAGCATGCCGGCAACTGCCACTCAGTCACCATCATCTCCGTCACCGAGAAGGACGCCGGAGAGATCAGCGTTGATGCTGAAGGGAAAAGCTGCAAAGCTACTCTTCAAATCCAAAGTATGAAAAATACGAGTTTCTAATTCCCCTAAGTATTCCTAATTATTTTTTTCCCTCTCAGGTGAGCCGGTGATGTTTAAGAAAAAGCTTGAGAACTTGACAGTGGAGGAGGAGAGTGAAGCAAAGATGGAGGTGGAGCTAAGTAAGCCGTCAGATGAAGTCAAGTGGATGAAGAACAGCGTTGTGTTGAAGACTTCAGGGAATGCGGAGGTCCGAGTCGATGGGGCTAAGCAGGCTTTAATCTTCAAGAGTGTCACTTGCTCTGACCGCGGATTCTACTCATGTGAAACCCTTGATGACAAAACGCAGGCCAAGCTCACTGTGGAGCGTAAGTATCACAATGAAGACAATTTAAGAATCACAGACAGTCTTAGTCTTACTTCTTGCTCAGGTTTTCAGTTTCATTTGACAGCCACTTGTTGCCTGAGTATTAGTAGTGCCGTACACCAAGTTTTTGGTCTTTTTGTGCTGTCTGTTGAAATGTATGTTGGCCGACAAAGGTCACAACAAATGCAAATGCCACAACACAACAATATAAATCCTCAACACAAAAACTTTAAGCCACAATGGAGTTGACAGTAAACCACATTTTGTGGCTGAGGCGGAAAGTTGAAAACACTTTCATGAACGAAGTTGGAAAAGTAAGTGAAGTGTGACCACTTTCAGCCATAACTAACTTTTTAAAAAAGTCTTTCATTCAAATATTTATTTATTTATTTATTTATTTTTTTTCATAAAGAAATACAATCATGTGTGCTTACAGACTGTATCCCTGCAGACTGTATTGATCTATACATACACATACACTATATGTATATATTGTGTTTTTTATGTTGATTTAATAAAAAACAAACAAAAAAAAAACATTTTTTTATTTCTTGCGCGGCCCGGTACCAATCAGGCCCGGTGGTTGGGGACCACTGAGCTAAGCTAAGGTAAGAAAGTTTGATACATTTGTGAAAGCATAAGAAGACAATAAACACGCTAGTTTGACATGAATGAAAACCGCATAAAGAAAACACTTATGGCCATGCACTAAATAATATAAAGCCCCAACATGTTATCGTCATTGTGGGCAGAAGGAACACTTACCCATAGCGTGTGTTCTTTTTGAATGTGCTATGACTGGAAGTACTCTTATCGTGGGCAAAAGGAACATTCAGCATGGGTTCTATTTTGAATGTACTGTTGGGTAGTTTCAAACACTTTAATTGTGTTAAAAAATAGCAGGTGTACAAGTTTGTAGTGGGACACATTGTAAGCTTCTATGCCTGCATTGTCCGAGCCAAGCAAAATCTAAAATGACAGTTGCTTTCCCAGTTGTTAATGATTTATAACAGAGCTAAATAATTGTGTAATACTGCATTCAATACTGTTTGTCTCTGTAGAACAGTTAGTTTGAGGCTGTTTACGTGAGAGAGCTTAAGTTAAGGGAAGTCCCAAAGGCAAAAGAAGCCAGAGCACTGTCTTTACTGTTTTTCATCCAGCATGAAAAATCAGATGTTATTTATTAAGATTATGTATTATTATATTGATGTTATGTGTTAAGAAATGAACAATTCTGTGAAATAAATAACTTCATTTAAATAATTGAAAGTTATGCATATTCAAAATGTAAACATTCCTAACCGTTAAGCTACATTAATTATGACAGTGGACTTAAAATAATTGTTTTATTTGATGACCTTCCTGCACTGATATTTGGCCTTTGTGCCCTCAAAAGTTTGACAACCTTTTTTTTCTCTTTCTATCCCCTCCTGCACCAAATGATAATATAAATACATTTAATAAAGTCAAATACAAATAAGGCAACAAGAGAAGTATCCCACACTTCTCTTTTGTAAAGTAAATTTGTACAGCCGATGTGGGCATATACATCAACAATATGATTTGCCTGAGAAGCTGGACAGGACAAAAAAAAAAAAAAAAAAAGTTTGACGACACCAAAGGCCAAGTTAACCGGACTCTCGCCAAAATTCCAGGTCTTGTTTTGGCTTTCTGTTGTTGTGTTGTGGCGTTTGCATTTCTTGTGACCTTTCTCCGCCACCGTAAAACCTACCTGAGCTTGTCATTAAGTTGTCTGGTACAGTTCGCCATTACTGTAATCTATCCAATGTCCATATTATTTCCATACTGTCTCGTATAGGTGGTAAGCTACATCTTACATGTGGGAATTTAGGTTTTCCATTCGTGAACTGCAGCACTCGTGCAGCCGACTCGACCATGGTGCTACCACCACCATGCAGTTATCTTGGTACTGTTGCGTTGACCAGCATTCCTCCAATGGGGAATTCAAATTGCTAGTCTCTCCCAGATTCTTTTTATGGCAATACGCTGATGTTTATATTCAATCTCCAGGCAATAGTTGGTATTTTGTAGTTTATTCTCAAAGCTTAGAGGACAAACCTGAGACCAACCCAGCACCCAAGCGTTCCCTAGCCCGGTCCAGATCGGTCTCCCCTCCCCCTCCTGTCCCCCCAAGCTCAGCACTGCCCTGTGCTCCTTATCTTAGGAATGTTATGGCAGTCTCAACAGCGCTCTGCCTGTCTACTCAAGGACACTCGAATCCAAGCACTTTGTACCACACGAGACATTAGCTGATGTAAATATGACTATAGGAGTTTTAGAAAGAAGTAACACTTAAATATGGATATGATTCTGATCTGCTTCCATCAATCCCCCTTTAAGATCTTCTAATAAGATCTTTAATACTTGTACAAAACTTATAAAGCACGCCCCACATTAAAGTAGGTGCTGTTTTTTTTCTTTAAGCAAGCTAGCAATAAAACAACAGCTTATTTACATGGGAGATAGATGGAGGGAGTCCACGTCAATGTCGTCATGGTCAGGGAAGTAAACCAACAATTCTCGAAAGTCTTAAAGTTATCACTTTGCTAGACCCCCTTTAGTGACACTTAGCCCAAGGGGCTGTGCGGTTCTGGATGGTCTTGAGGGAGGTTGTTCAGCAAGTCCCTCAACTGTGTCACGAGTCAAGTTGGTTAGTCTCAATGGCGGCGGGGAGTTAGAGAGGCCGCTGAAACAGGAGTTCCAAGGGGTGTTAATTTGGTGACTGGGGTCATCAGTCTAACCATAGCACAAAGCCCAACGGCTGACGTCGGGATTCTAATGTACAATCTGTGCTCCCCACAACACCAGAATAAGTCAGCTCGTGCCCAAGGGCCTATCCTAGAGCCATCTATCAGTGTGGTGCACCAGTAACGGTTAATGTCACCCAATTTGTTGGGGGACGAAGAGGGTCCTGTAATTTGAAAACGCGTGTAATTCAGCTTTTGGGCCACAAAGGGAAGAAGTCGGGTGGCATTGTCAACAGAAGGGTACACATGTCAGTCAACTTAAAAGGGGCGGGGTAAGTGTGGGAAAAGGGACGTCCAGCTGAAGAAGCAACACAGTCACCCAGGTTTTGGCCTCCACCTGAGCCACAGGTTGTCTGCACCCGCTCCTAAGGTCAAAGGTCAAAGTTACCAGGCCTTCGGTGGTGATGTCATTAGCACGCACGGATGTGAGCCTTTGAAACACCACCGAGGTGGGGTGGTACTTTAGGTGCTACAGAGGGTGTAGAGGTAGTTAACGCCCTCTCAAGGACATTAATTTTAATAATTCCTTTAGCGTCTGTATCAGTCAGGTCAAGCCCCAAAACAACATAAAAGGGACGATGGGCACAACTTACCAGAGTATGTTGTCTGCATCCGACACCCATGGTTCAGGGTTGAGTCGTAACAAATATAGAGGTTATTACCACGGTAATAGCTATTGTGTCCCCCGTAATTAATCACACTGCACAGGTCAAAAATAAGTCTTGCTATCCCCTTTGACCCAGTCTATTTAAAGTCCGCTGTATGTTCTTAGACACTTGTCAGTCACTGTCGTCAGGAAGGATGAACTGAGACACAAAGACAGTAGAACACGCCCAAGCACCAGTCCGTCAGGGAACACTACCGGGTGTAACATCCTGCCTTTCGTCTATCAATATCAGAGTAATTTAGGTAACAAAACGGGGATAAACATCAAACTTTTCACTTAATGTAACGACACATATAGTTATGCTGAAAACAAGCAAGAAAAACTAAGAAACATTTAGCATACTGGATTGGTCTCACACAAGGATATACAGTATAGAAGTTGAAAAGAGTAATGTAGGTAGAAAATCTCTCTCGTCTCCTGGGCTGAGGTGCAGATGTTGTGGCGATGTCAGCAATGACATCCCCTGGTGATCTGTCAGGTTCTTCAGCTGTAGTGCAGAGGGAGAGGTGGTACCAGGTGTCCCCTCCACCAGCCAGTCGAAGGGCGTGGGACGTCCGTTCCACGACCTTGAAGGGACCAGTCCACCTGAGCTCCGTCCACTTGCGTTTGATGACCTTGATCTTGACCCTCTCAGCGGGCGGAAGGGAATCTGTACAGAAGAACTGGCACACAAATTCTGCAATTTTTTGTGTAAAATACCATTTTGGTTTTACGCTGAGTCCTCCTTCCATGGAGGCTGCTGGTCCTGTGAATGGCTGACCTGTATGCAGCTCATAGGGTGAAAAACTCAAAGGGCGGTAAAACAGTTTTATTCACGGACCTTCGAATGATCATTAACGCTAATTGCAACATGTCAATCCAATTAAATTTGGTCTGTGCACAGATTTTAGCCAATTAGTTTTTAATGTTCTGGTCCATCCTTTCAACCTTACTTTGGGACTCAGGATGGTACCCCAAACCTGTGTTCTAGTCCGAAAGCCTTTTCGACCAAGGCTAAGTGAGTTTTTTTTTTTTTTTTAATGGTTGCCGTTGTCTGACCTAATCTTTTTGGGGAAACCATGTCGGGGTACTAGGTCATTCACAAGTCATTTAATTACTGATATTGCATCCTCTTTTGCGGTTATTGTTGATTCCGGCCAACCACTGTGATTGTCAACACAAGTCAGTACGTACCTTTCCCTTGTACCGTATTGATCATATCAGTGAAATCAAAGACTATACATTGTTCACACTCACCTCCTCCATATTCTAAATTTGATCTACTAAACTACTATCGATGTGTAAAATCGTTATTTTCAAATTAAAATTAGTTATAACTTCTTACCCACGGGAAAAATGTTAAAACTATGGAATGTGTCAGAGTCGGATGATTGTCGATTTTGTTCCAAGGAGTCTGTATCCACCCTCACTCACCCCCTTCTGTTTCTGAAAAAAAGGACTGTGTTAGTCATACTATCACTTTCAGAAACATCTAAGAAAAAGGTCAGCTAATAGTCAAGTAGCGGAGGGCAGGTCATGTTTGAGGTCAATGATTGTCTCTTCAGCCTCTATGGTCCACTGGGGGGTGGTGTTAGGGTAGGGGACCCCTTAGCAATATCACAATTAACTCAAACTCATCTGAACCCTAACTTTTATGTAACTTATTCAATATGGTGAAAGTAACAAAATATGCTTGTATTTATATTGTCACCAATACTAGAAAAATACTACCCTTATGGCGGATGCTTTAGCAATAGTATTTTGAAATTTTACCACACCTGGTGGCCCCAATAATTCATTAAGTCAAGCTCATGTTGTAGAAAGTTGAATGATGCAGACACGTTTGTTACTGAATACTTTCTATCAGACTTCTGTCTTGACGACTATGTGTATGTAATGTGTAATGTGTCGTTTTAGCTCAGCTGTTGTGTAGCTGCTAGCTCCTCCTAGCCTACAGGTGTCTAAAGTGCAGCCCATAGTTATGTGGTTAACATAACCATGGGCTAAACCTAAACAATTGAAAATGTGGTATTTGGGTGTCGGTGTAATGTTTGGCAGCTACGCCGTGTCTTATCATTGTAACTAAGTTCTTTGGTTTTGTAGGCGAGACAGAGAGCAAGGGAACAATGTGGGACACTATTGTGTCCATCTTATACCGTGCTAGCTGTTGCAAAGATAGGTCAACATGAGCAGCCACACCTTGAGTTCCAACATATATAAATAATCATAACATATGGCGAGTCGGGTGGCAGAACACACGGAAGCATCTCAGCCAGTCAGGGTTTTCACTGTTAGAGCAGTTGGATGTCAGCCATTCCTGTTGTTTCAGGCTGTGGTATGAGCTCATGGAGGAGTCTTGGTAGTGGTGTCGCAGCTGGGTGGTTCAGCCGTCAGGTAACACCAGGAATGTTCCTTCTTTGCGATTTGAATGTCAGGGTACAGTCTGTAAAGGAGGTCCAGCAATCTGAACCGGAAGTGGTTTGGTGACAGGTAACCTTCTTGTGACCCCAGCGAAGCCTTCGACCTTTAAAGAGGAAGCACACAGTTTTTTTGGTACCTCTGCATTCAGAATCGAATGGGTGGCTGATAAAATTGTCCGTTGACACTCATGTCCAGCAGGGGTCCTGTCGGTACTTCCTGCTGCGGCTCCTGATGTGGGCGTCCTCTAACACGCCTTCGTGTTCGTTTGTTGGCACGACGGAACCTTTCCTGTTCGGAAATGTTCGGACAGTCACGACTCCAGTGACCAGGCTGGTCACAGCCGAAACAGTGTCTACCCCAGACCGGCTTTGAAGCATTGTGTTGTCCACCACCCGAGTCCAACCGCACGTCTGTTGAGGATTCTTTCCTCCACCTGTTGGAACTCAAAAGCAAGGTCACCCACTGCTGAATATACCCTAGCTGATCTTTGACCTTTTGGTTCTTTTAACCTTTTATCTTCAGCGATCTGTAATTTAAGTAGTCGTTTCCTTGTTGCTCTGTCATTAGCCCTATTTTGCATGGGATGAATAAAATGTCCTGCCATATATTGTTTTTGGCACCGTGTATATCAGGGTTAACTTTGTCCAAAGTTTTTGGCCAAAGGTTCCCTCCCGTAGGTACAGGTGGGAAAGCAAGGTCAACAATGACTTGCATGTATGCATCGGCAAGAGACTTATATTGTAGTATGTCCAAAGTGTTAATGTCATGTGTCAAAAATGTCTGCCGGAGAAAATGGTCAGACGTGTACAAGGGGTTAATTTTCGGAGGCAGGATTAATCTTAGAGGGGGCGTGTTAATACCTCCTTCTCTTGTCACTGGAGTAGGGGGCGGTGTCCTAGTCAAAGTCTGGGCGGGTCGTGTGAATTGTCTTGCGCATGCGCGGCAGACAAAAAACCAATGAGTCCATTCTGTCATTAATCATCGGTTCTTTTGCTGCATTTCGTTTTTCCACGTAATCCCCGTTTACTTTTATCATACCTCCATATCATACGAGGGCCTTTAACCCGTTACTCTTTTAGGCGGCGACCAACTACCCAGGGTGAGCCACACCCAACTATTAGTTCACTCGTCAATGAAACTGCCCGTCACGGTAATCGAGACACAATGGCGTGAGTTGACCACTTATTTACAATTTTAATGCATTGGCAGGCTCGGCAAAAATGCAATCAATCTATCAAAATCACCAATCTGTGCCTGGGATTAAAAAACAGTGTTTGACTTACAGACTTCAGGACAGACTCCTAAAGCAGATTTTATATAAAAAAGTCTCTGCTCACCTTGTATTGGCCATTTGAGTCTGTCCAGAAGATTGCAAGAAGTCATCAATCAACAGCGTGCCATCCCGGACGAGCCCCCAAATTGTTGCGTTGACCAGCATTCCTCCAATGGGGAATTCAAATTGCTAGTCTCTCCCAGATTCTTTTTATGGCAATACGCTGATGTTTATATTCAATCTCCAGGCAATAGTTGGTATTTTGTAGTTTATTCTCAAAGCTTAGAGGACAAACCTGAGACCAACCCAGCACCCAAGCGTTCCCTAGCCCGGTCCAGATCGGTCTCCCCTCCCCCTCCTGTCCCCCCAAGCTCAGCACTGCCCTGTGCTCCTTATCTTAGGAATGTTATGGCAGTCTCAACAGCGCTCTGCCTGTCTACTCAAGGACACTCGAATCCAAGCACTTTGTACCACACGAGACATTAGCTGATGTAAATATGACTATAGGAGTTTTAGAAAGAAGTAACACTTAAATATGGATATGATTCTGATCTGCTTCCATCAGTACTCACTTTTGTTGCCAGTTATTTTCATTCAACAGTAAATCTATACTGTTATACAATCTTTACAGTGACTACTCTGAAGCATATTCACATTTACATTCAAGGGTACTGTCTCTTGAGAAGATGTACTCTATTAAACATGCTTGATAAATGTGAAGGGCGTACTCACTTTTGTGAGATACGGCAAGTATAAATGTTGCTTTAAAATGCGAATCTTTTCTCCTCAGCCAAGAAAATCCACATTATAAAGGGTCTTATTGACACAAAGGCACACGAAACAGAAACAGCCATCCTTGAGGTTGAGCTCAGCCAGGCTAATGTTGAGGCTTTGTGGACCAGGGATGGGATCAGGCTTAAATCGGGTCCAGACCACCGCATTGCAGTTATGGGAAAGAAGCACATCCTTACATTGTCAAATCTGACGAGAGAGGACGCAGGAACTATCAGTTTCCAAGCAGAGGACGTGCGTACCTCCTGCAAACTCCGTGTTTCAGGTATGGAGACACCTGAGACTAGTTCTCGCAAGTTTTTCACAAATCCAGATCGCGGTTGTGCCAAAAATGTTATTGTTCTTCAGAACCTCCTGCTGTGATCACAAAACCCCTTGTGGATATCAGTGTTACTGAGCAGGAGAAGGCGACTTTTGGGTGTGAGGTGTCCAGAACAAATGCAGAAGTAGAATGGTTGAAGGTGAGAAGTCACTGAAGATCCTTACGACATAGTCTGTGCAATTAAAACCTACAGTATGAATTTCATCTACAGGATGATGTAGGACTGAAACCAGGTAGGAATTATAGTATCCACTCTTTGGCACGAAAACGCACTTTGATCATCAACAAGTGCGCACCGGAAGATGAAGGCACTTACATCTGTCGCACCACCGATGACAGCACTAGTGCCAAGCTCACCATTAATGGTAACGATGAACTCGTTATTGATCACGTCATGTTCATAAAGCTCACACACAAAGTGATGTTCTCTTCACCCCTCACTGCAGCAAGAGATATTAAGATTGTGAAGAAGCTGGAGGATGTGGAGGTAACGGAGAAGGAGAGTGCAGCATTTGTCTGCGAAATTTCACACGACGACGTGGAATGCCTGTGGTCCAGAGGGGGCGCTAAACTCAAAGCCGGGGACAACATCAAGATAAGACAAGAAGGTGAAGAAAACCGTGTTTTAAATTGATGAATAATTATGACATTGTGGTGACTTTTTGTCTGTTTTGTAAACACAGGCAGGACACATAAGGTGCTGTTTATAAGTGTGTCTCCAGAAGATGTAGGTGAGATTACCTTTACAGCCGAGAAGGCCTCTTCGACCGCGGAACTAAAGGTGACAGGTAAACATGCTCATCTTACCATTATAGCTATTAGGAGTGTAACAATAAGCCATAATCACACTTTGGTACGTACCTCGGTTTCATGGTCTCAGTGTGGAACAAAATGCAAAACCTAAAACTACAGTTATTACTATCAGGGTTTTATGATTACAATACCATTATGTTTATTATTATGAGTGGAATTGGCTGACATCAATACCGATACCGATCACATGTATCAACTGTAATTTTTTCAATCTATTCATGGTGAGTGCTGTTGAAAGTTTAACAATATCAATACAATATTTAAACCAGTTATTTTTTTTTATTTCATTACATACAATTGTTTGATCAAAACAAAGTCATTAGTACACAATGACTTAACAAAAGTATAAACTAATATCTATTACTCATCCTTTGATTTTTTGTCCCAAATCTTCCTGTGTCCAGGCAATTATTCCCTTAGTGTGTAAACATGAATAGAAAAATAACAAAAAATATTTGGAGAAAATAAAAATACCAACATATCGATCGTATACTGACACCACCAATTTATAGATCAATCCGCCTTCCTCTTGCATGTTGTGTACTGACTGCAACAATACTGACACCCGCACTGTTGTATATTATCCTCTCTCTAAAATCTTATTTTTTTTCTTGTTAATTTCCTGTTATTAGCTGATTACAGTCTGCTGTAAGGTTGTTCCATTTACACTTCTTAAACTTTACTCAGCACTTATTTCTTGGGGGAACCAGAGGGGATCAGTGGTTGTGATTAGCATTAAAAGGCATTGATCGGCAATGACAATCACATTCTTTTTGACGAAAATCAGCCAATACTGATCGGTGGTCGATCAGTTTCGGCACACACCTGCATACAGGAAATCTGCTGAGCGTTTGTGTAAGCATTATGAATTAAAAAATAATTGCAACTCGGGACCTGTTTCCCATCTCTTCTGAACATTGCTTTTGTTTTAACTACTACTTTGTTTGTTTATGTATTTCACTGAGACAGAAAACCTTTAATGACAAAATATGTTTTTCAAGGTCTAGCTTCTCCTTGGCATTGTCGCTAGCCATTACTCCCATTATAGGCTGGGCTTCAGCGTACCTGTGTAGGGAAATATGGGAATTTATCATTCCTATCCCTCACTTACCCGTGTGGGAACTGGCGTCTGTATAAGGCCAAATGTTCCGTAACAAAAAAATTGTATTGCAAATACATGTATCGTTACACCCCTAATAGTTATTAATGTATGGTTTTGTTGGCTATTTTGTGACAGTGTTTGTTACAAAATTTAACTCACTTGATGATGTCTACTTGCAACTTGCATGGAGGCATTAAGACAACACACTGACACCAAATAAACACAATCTGTCCAAGATAATGGGAGACATTAGGAGCCTTCCATGTTGCCACACATTCACTCATTCATTTGCTGTAGAACTCCCCGTCAAGTTTGTGAAGAAGCTCAGGGATAAGATAGCCATCTATAATCACCGCGGCCGCCTGGAGTGCCAAGTGTCACGGGCCAGCGCCAAAGTCAAGTGGTTCAAAGGCAAGAAGGAGCTCAGGACCGGCAAAAAGTACGAGATTAAAAGTGAGGACGTGTACCGGAAGCTCACCGTCAACAACGTGGACTCCGGGGATGAAGACACTTACACGTGTGATGCCGTTGACGACAAGACGTCATGTAAACTGCTTGTGGAAGGTAACATAATAAATAGTCATTTGTAGCCTATTTACAAGAATAGATCATCAACTGTATTTACAATTATTCAGGCTTATTAGCAAAATGGGTGGAGTAATCACTGTTTTTTTTTCAATTGCTTGATTGATCTGACTTTCAATCCAATCCCCTTTCTACTCTATAATCTAATCCTAGTACTCACATAATGTTTGATGTGCCATGCACGTACAGTAACAATGTTATTATAGACATTATTCATTTTCTAAAGTATATTGTACAGTGTATTTAGATATTTGTGGTGGATAATTCAGTTGGTTTGGTGGTCAGCACTATTACGTAAATGACAGTAGTTACATGCGTCACTATATGAGAGGTACCTTTTAATGAAGTTTTTATTAATTTGGGCATACAAAAGGTGTCTCCAACAGGTGGCTTGCTAGCCTTTCAATCAAAAAAATATGTGCACAGACGGTTGACTGTGAAGTGTTCTTACAACTGCTCTGTTCAGACACGTACAATACAAGTAATTGTTACCAGTCGTATAAATAAAACGCAAGTAGTATTCAAGTAGCTCTAATAGGAATTAATGTTGGCGACCACTGGCATAAAAGTTTTAGCTTGCAAATGACTCTTGAATTAGTTTGTATAAATCTTTAAAATAAAAATACATTTATTTATTTTTATTATTTTTATTTTTTTACAATATAGTTGTCCCTCTTTTAATCGCTGTTAATTGGTTCCAGACATGACCGCAATAAATGAATTTCCGCAAAGTAGAAATTTCTTTATTTATTTAATTAATTATAAATCAAATATTTTCATAGCTGTCTTATGACCTTCTAAATAAGTTTTTTTTCACATTATGAGAGCAGTTTATAAATGAAATAACACCTTTTAGTCTTCTTTACACTCCTATTCCAATTTAGTAATGCTGTTTGAGGCTGAGCCAATCAGTGGCCACAATACTGAACAGCGTGCACTGATTGGTTTGATCTCCTCTAGTGGCCAATACTACTGTAGTATTGATATTTTTAGTTTATTCAGTATTTTTTTTTGCTTGAAAATGATTAATTTAGGACCAAAAAAATATTTAAAAATCCGCAATGTGGAGAAGCTGCAGTATTTCATGCGAGATGAGACAACTGCATATTCAATAATACATTTTAAATTACAATATATTGAAAATCTTGAGTTATTAAAAGATTTCGCTTGAAATTCAGCTTTACTATACAACAGTTTTCTGTTTAATGCGCCCATCAACTTCTCTTTTTTTATTGCCCCTGCAGAGCAGTCCATTAACATCGTGCGGGAGCTGAGTTCTGTAGAAGTGATGGAACCCTTCGCCGCTGTCTTCGAAGTTGAGATCAGCATGCAACTGGGGAAGGCGCCAATATGGACTCTCAGTGGAGTCGCCGTGCAAGACAGCGCTGATATCGAGATAGCGAAGGAGGGCACAATGCATCGCCTCACATTCAAGAAGACCAAAGCGTCGATGACGGGTCCCGTGCAGTTCACAGCTGGGAAGAGCAAGTCCCTTGCGCAGCTCACAGTCAAAGGCAGGAGTCTGTCATCTCCATTATGACTTTAAAAATGTTTTGTTTAATAATTTGTTTATATATCCATTACTTTGCATTTAGAGCGTCCTCTTGAGATTACAGAGTCCATCAAAGATGTAAAAGCCAAGGAGAAAAGCTCAGCCATGCTCTCCTGTAAATTCTCCGACCCACCCAAAAGGGTGAAGTGGTTTAAAGAAGAGGTACCTCTCTCTCCATCGGACAAGTACAACATCAAGCAAGATGCCACAAGGGCTCAACTCACCATTCATATGCTGACTGAGCAAGATAGTGGCGAGTACAAATGTCAGTCGGGGCCAGCCGTGACAAAAGGCACTCTCCTAATTGAAGGTGCCGTTCGATAGAGTAACTGTACAAAATACAAGCTGGTGGGCGGCAGACTAAACCACAGTTTTCTCTCCTAGTGCGTGATATTAAATTCACCAAGCATCTAGCTGACACAGAGGTGGACGAGGACAGCGACGCAGTGTTCACCTGCGAGGTCAACTACGCCGATGAAGAGGCCCAGTGGCTTCTGAATGACAAGGCGCTCTTTACGGATGACGTCATTACCGTAACACACGAGGGGAAAGTTCACAAGGTCATCTTGAAGAACCTGGCACCTCAGGACGGCGGCATTATCACCGTTCAAATACGCAAAGTGAAGGAGTCTGTCACGCTCAAGGTTAAAGGTAAGAACCGAAAAACAAATATTTCTATAAGTTGAAATAATTTAGCTTAAAATATTACAATCATGATACCTTTTAAATTGAATGAAAGTTTAAAAATTAGTTAAACATTTTACACTAGAAATAAAATAAAGTAAAAATCACCTTTTGAAGATAAACGACGGACAAGAAGATAAAAAGTTGTCATTAGATTGCGAGCTTCTCTGTTCACTTTCATGCTTTTCATTATTCTTTTTGCCATCGCCTACATGCTATTAGAATTAGCATCTCATGGTAAATGATTATATTCCTCAAAATTGACTGAGCAGCCAGACCTAATTCCCCTATGTCACAATAATTCCATTTACTGGTTCTATTTTCATTCTTGTCGTTAACCCTTCTGCTATCAGCTATATGCTACAGCATTAGCATCAGTTTGGTAAAATCATGTACGTAGTCATGTAAGTATTTAGAATGTAATTAATTGTATTCCTCATATTTAAATGAACAGTCAGACCCTGCTCTATGTCAAACTATGGTAATTTGCTGTTTTAATTATCAGTTCCCATAAGTAGAAAAAAAACACTATAAACGTGAATTTTACCTCTGAACAAAAAACTAAATAAAGCTGAAATGAAGTAAAAATACTCTTTAACCCAATCTAAACACTGAACAGAAAAATGTGTCGGTAGTTGGCAAGCTTTGCTGTTCATTTTTATGTGAGTCGTTAGCCCTTATGCTAGTGGCTATATCATATCATATATCATGTCCGTAATCATGTGTGTACTTGATATGTACATAATTGTATTTATTCTATTGGATCGAAAGGCCAGAACTTCCCCTTTGTCACAAGCAGGGATTCTATTTTCATTCTTGTCATTAACCCTTCTGCTATCAGCTATATGCTACAGCATTAGCATCAGTTTGGTAAAATCATGTACATAGTCATGTAAGTATTTAGAATGTAATTAATTGTATTCCTCATATTTAAATGAACAGTCAGACCCTGCTCTATGTCAAACTATGGTAATTTGCTGTTTTTATTGTTATCAGTTCCCATATGTAGAAAAAAAACACTATAAACGTGAATTTTACCTCTGAACAAAAAACTAAATAAAGCTGAAATGAAGTAAAAAATACTCTTTAACCCAATCTAAACACTGAACAGAAAAATGTGTCGGTAGTTGGCAAGCTTTGCTGTTCATTTTTATGAGTCGTTAGCCCTTATGCTAGTGGCTATATCATATCATATATCATGTCCGTAATCATGTGTGTATTGGATATGTACATAATTGTATTTATTCTATTGGATCGAAAGGCCAGAACTTCCCCTTTGTCACAAGCAGGTCATTTACTTGTTCTGTTGTCATGCTCGTCGTCAGCCCTTATGATGTGAGCTATATGCTACTAGCATTTGCATTAGTTTGGTACAATTATGTATGTTTTATTGTATTTATGTAAGTATCCAATATGTAATACATTTTATTCCTCAGATTTAAATGAACAGTTAGACCCTCCCCTCACCATATGTTAATTTTCTGTTCTTATGGTTTCCAATACATTTTTCCATAAGTGGAAAAAAGCAGACAAAAAAGCAGTATTCCACAAGATAAAAGGTGAAGTTTACCTCTGCACAAAAAATAAAATAAAGTAAAAATACTCAACCCTTGAAAACTTGGAACAGAAAAGAGGTAAATGTGCTGTTAGTTCTTGCTACACTGTATTTATTAGCCCTTATGCTATCGGCTATATACTATTAGCATTAGCATTTGTTTGGTAAAATTAATGTGTGTTTTTAATCTATAAATTAATAAATAATTGTATTCCCTCGATTTAACCTTCCCCTTTGTCATAATAAGTTAATTTATAGAAGAAAAACTTTAGTAATATTGTAATATTCCTACTGTCATACAAGAGTAAAGCAAAGTTTACCTCTGGACAATAAAGCTAAATTAAAGTGAAAGTACTCACCTTTAGAATACACAGAACAGAAAAAATGTTGTTGTTTAATGGTAACATCCTCAGATTTTTTTGGATGCTATTCTATATCCCCTCAGGTATTTCCTTTAGCATCTAGAACTACAAACTATTTTAGCGTTGTGGCATATTTTTTACAGAACATTTTGGTTGAACTCAATATTTTCTACTTTGCACATTTCAACATATAAAACCCAACCCCAATCCTTATTTGCTTGCAATTGCTCCAGAAAAGCCATCCCTGTTTCTCAAGTCTCTGGATGACGTCGTGGGCGAGGAGAAAGGCTTGATCACTTTGGCTTGTGAGGCGTCAAAGCCCAGAGTTTCTCCCACGTGGAGGAAAGAAGGCAACCTTATCAAAGCTGGAACCAAATATGAGTTCCTTCACACGGGCAAATCTCTCGGACTTATCATCAAAGATGTGAGCAAAGAAGACGCTGGGGAGTACACTTGTGATCTTGGGACTGAGGTGTCCAAGGCTAAGGTCACTGTAAGAGGTTGGTTTGGTGATGGTTTGGAGATACGGTACATCCGGAAAGTAATCACAGCGCTTCACTTTTTCCACATTTTGTTATGTTACAGATTTATTCCAACATAGAACAATTTTAGATTCTTTTCATTTTGCAAATTTATTAAAAGTAAAAAAAATACAAATAAAAAAAACATGTCCATATGTATTCACAGCTTTGCTCAATAGATTGTTGATGCATCTTTGGCAGCAATTAGAGCCTTAAGTTTTTTTGAATGCAATGCTAAAAGCTCTTTGGGCAGTTTCGCCCATTCCTCTTTGCAGCACCTCTCCAGCTCCATCAGTTTGGATGGAAGTGTTAGTTTTCATCCAGGATGTCTCTGTACATTGCTGCATTCATCTTTCCTTCTATCCTGACTAGTTTCCCAGTTCCTGCCATTGGAAAAACATCCCCACAGCATGATGCGGCCACTGTAATGATAGTATTGGCCTGGTGATGAGCGATGCCTGGTTTCCTCCAAATATGATGCCTAACATTTACACCAAAGAGTTCAATCTTTGTCTCATCAGACCAGGGAATTTAGTTTGTCATGGTCTGAGAGTCTTTCAGGTGCATTTTGGCAAATTTTTCAACAAGCAACGGCTTCCGTCTGGCCACTCTAAGTTGTCCTTCTGCAAGGTTCTCCTTTCTCCACAGAGGAATGCTATAGCTTTGACAGCGTGACCATCAGGCTCTTGATCACCTTCCTGACTAGACTAAGATGAATGCAGCAATATACAGAGACATCCTGGTTGAAAACAAACACTTCCCATTCAACCCGATGGAGCTTGAGATGTTAACAAAAGAAAAAGTGAAAAAAGTGAAGCGTTGTCAATACTTTCCGGATGCACTGTTTGTGGTTGGTGGGATCTGAAGGACAGCGACCACTTATGTATTTTTAGAAATCGGAATTGGGATCACAAAGTGGCTGAAGTCATCTGAGGTGAACGAGGGGGAGACATGCAGTTTTGAGTGCATCCTATCCCGGGAGAGCACTGACGAGTGCTCCTGGACTCTGAATGGACAAAGTGTGACCAACGGAGGACGCTTCAAAGTCACTAGCAGAGGACGGAAATACATGCTCACCATCAAGGACGTCACCCCTGCTGATGCTGGAGAGGTGGTCTTCAGCATTAAAGATCTCGCCTCGAAAGCAACGCTAAGCGTTGAAGGTGAATTGTCTAGCTTTGATGTGTAGTACTGGAACAGAACCTTGAGAAAATATTCAAACTGGTTGCAGGAAAAGCTTCATCACTGTCAAGGGATCTAGAGAATGTCAGTGTGGTTCAAGGGGAAGACGCTGTCTTTACCTGCGAAGTGACACAAGCTACTTCCATGGTCAAATGGACAAAGGAGGGCAAAGCCATAAAGAAAAGCCAGAGGTATGACATCAGAAAAGAGGAGCGGGTCATGACATTGGTCATCTACAGTGTCTCGGCTCGGGACTCGGGAGAATACAGTTGTGAAGTTGTTGGAGGTGCAACCACGAAGGCCCAGCTTCAGGTTAAAGGTGAGGATGGAATTAGCTGATTTTTTGGATGTCAGTAAATTCAACTCCAACTCTGTGATAAGTGACATTTTTCTTCATTTTTTTTTAACTGCGTATATGCAATAGCGTTCATTTACACAAATGTGTAAATGACTTTTGATTAAAACCTACCCAATTCTGCTTCTTCAGGAAACATGACCGCATTTAATCCTGCAGTTTCCTTCCTTACACGGATTTGTAACCATATTTTTCTTCTCTTTTAGATCCAATCCACAATTTCACCAAACCCCTGAAAGATGTCCAAGCTGACGAGAAAACCTCCGTGACTTTAGAATGCGAGACCGCTCAAAACCCGTCAACGGTGACGTGGCTCAAAGGGCACACGGAGGTTAAGCTTGGCGGTCAGTTCGAAATGTGTCACAAGGAGTGTGTTCTAACTCTCACCATCAAACAACTGGAGGAAGAGGATGGTGATATCTACACTTGTGACGTGGGCACGGCCAAGAGCATGGCAAAGGTGACGGTTAAAGGTAAGAAGTACACATTTTTACTTTTATGAAAGTGTATTTTACACATCAATTTAAGTGACTATTGGTCACAATTAATCAATCGTAGAAAGTACCAGGCGTCTATCAGGTGTAAAGAATATACTGTATATATAGATAATTATATATTCTTACAGAAGTTCCACAAATAAATAATTCTACTTTAATACAACAATACTATATGATTATACTTGCACAGTAAATTATCAGACAAATGTATTAGTTCCAAATGGATTTATAATCAAGTGAATAACTAATTTTATATTTTATAAAAATAATAGCGTGCCGTACTGATTTTAATTTTTTGTAAAAGAGTAAATTTGAAAATTGAATGAATAGCAATAATATTTATATTTCAGTATTACAAATATTGTTTCATTAACTGAGCTTCTACAGAATGGTGGAACATTTAAAACCATTACAGAACATTTTTGTTGATTTAACCCCCAATTCCAACCCTTGATGCTGAGTGCCAAGCAGGGAGGTAATGGGTCCCATTTTTATATCATATTATTATCAGTCTTTGGTATGACTCGGCCGGGGTTTGAACTCACAACCTACCGATCTCAGGGCGGACACTAACCACTAGGCCATTGAGTAGGTGGTATAGCATAAACCTTAGATTTTGTGGTAGTCTAATAAATGTGTGAGGCTCTGTAGCTTTACAGCTTTACAGATAACATGTCTGCTCTACAGGCAGGATTTGTTGGGGTTTACCACAATCTGACTGTATAATCAGTCCGTGTGAGAGTAATTACTTGGCTGCACCACTAGACAGTTATACAGGATACAGCAATTGCCGGTTAAAGTGAACAACACACTCAGCGATTGTTTATGCCAAGGCGTCTTTTAGAAGCAAGACAACTATTTGGGGAAATACAGAATATTGTTGAAACAATCTTTTTTTAAATTAGATGAACAATTAATCCTTTCTTCTTATTTTAGCCCTACCTGCAACTTTTAAAGGAAAGCTCAAGAATCAAGACGTAAAGGAAGGCGAGGCTGTTACGCTTTGCTGTGAGCTATCGAAGCGTGCAGCCAACGTCCAGTGGAGGAAGGGTGCTGAAGTTCTCGCTGCTGGAGAAAAGTATGAAATGCAGCAGAGGGAGGCGTCATGCGAGCTGCGCATTAAGAATCCTACGACCGACGATAGCGGAGAGTACTCCTGTCTGTTTGGGGACCAGAAGACATCGGCAACAGTGAAAGTTAACGGTAATGATTTTTTTCCTCTCAGAACAAAATAGATACAGCTGTGGTAAATCCAGAAGATTGTACCAGACAAACGTTTACACACACGTCCTCATGTTATTGAATGAAAAGTACTGTATGCTGTAGTTTTTCCTACTGCCTAAAACATGTAAATTAAGGGACTCTCTTTTGAACTACAGTATGTCCTCTCAAAAGTATTAAAATCTTTGTTGCACAGCATTACCGCCGTACTTCACACTGAAGCTGCAGAGTCAGGAGGCCCAAGAGGGATCTAGGGTTGCTCTACGCTGTGAGACATCCAAACCTCTAGTCTCAGTGGAGTGGAAGAAGGGAAAGGAGCTCCTCGATTATGGAGATAAGTACCAGATGAAGCAGGAGGCGTACAACAATGAACTCATCATTTTCCAAGCTGTGCCTGAAGACAGTGGAGAGTACATCTGTGTGTGTGGAGAGCAGACAACCACTGCCCAGCTGAAGATTAAAGGTAAGATCTTTGGTTGTGTTTTATTTTATGCCGCTCAGTTTCTCACGCAGTCATTTCATGCCCAGCTTTGCCGGTAACGTTCACAAAGAAGCTGGAAAGTCAGAAGGCTGAAGAAGGAGCTATGGTGACGCTGCGCTGTGAGACGTCTAAACCTGGAACTCCAGTGGAGTGGAAGAAGGGAAGGCAGGTCCTCAAGTATGGAGATAAGTACCAGATAAAGCAGGAGGCTTGTATAAATGAACTCCACATCAGCCAAGTTGTACCAGAAGACAGCGGAGAGTACATCTGTGTGTGTGGAGAACACAGCACTACAGCTAGTCTTACCATTCACGGTAGGTGTAAGTTATTATTGATGTCATAAAATTATCTCAATAGTTGCTAACCAATTTTAAACGTTTAGCCCTACCAGTGACCTTCACAAAGAAGCTTCAGAGTCAGGAGGTTGAAGAGGGAGCTAAGGTGACGCTACGCTGTGAGACATCTAAACCTGGAGCTTCAGTGGAGTGGAAGATGGGAAGGCAGGTCCTCAAGTATGGACAAAAGTATCAGATGAAACAGGAGGCTTGTGTGAATGAACTCCATATCAGTCAAGTGGTGCCAGAAGACAGTGGAGAGTACATGTGTGTGTGTGGAGAACATAACACTACAGCTAGCATCACCATTCACGGTAGGAGGACATTATTATCATATTGATATGATGAGTTGATAACCAAATACAATTATTTAGTCACACCAGTGACCTTTACAAAGAAGCTGCAGAGTCAGGAGGCTGAAGAAGGAGCTAAGGTGAAACTACGCTGTGAGACGTCTAAACCTGGAGTCTCAGTGGAGTGGAAGAAAGGAAAGCAGGTTCTCAAGCCTGGAGAAAAGTACCAGATGAAGCAAAAAACGTGTATAAATGAACTCCACATCAGCCAAGTGGTGACAGAGGACAGTGGCGAGTACATCTGTGTGTGTGATGAACACAACACAACAGCTAGCCTCACCATTAAAGGTATTGAAATATAATTATAATATTGTGGTACCTCAGTTCCAAAAGGTAGGACGACAGCCGAATCATAAAAAATTCAGAGTAATTATTTCATAAGGTTGCCTTTGAAGTCGCTGGAAGAGGAGTTCAAGGTAACTCGGACCAGAGAGTTGCTGCTTTACAGAGACTCAAGGGACTCAAAGGTTGCCCAGGCAGGAGTTGTGGTGAAGACCGGGAGGAAGTGGAGGACCCAAGCTGCTGTGCTGGATGCGGAGATACGACTGCGCCACAGACATCTGGTGAGTGTAGTGGCCCATGGCAGAACAGGTCTTGGGATGGTTCCAACACCACCTTGGCACAAGCAGAGCAAGGATAAGGAGAAGCGAAGGCAGATACAGGAGGAGGTCAGGACAGCAGTGGAAGACGGAAAGACTAGCAGAGCAGTTGGTCTGAGGCAGCCGGAGGCCTGGACCAGATGGTAGTACGCCATGGACCGTAAAGTTACCTGGCCAACTCTGGCAGGCTGAACCACGCCGTATCAGCTTCTTGGTCCAGGCAAACCTCTTTACCTGGGGGAAAGTGGAGACCCAAACTGCCAACTGTGGTCAGCAACAGAAGCACTGGAACACGTTCTGAGCTCCTGCACAAAAGCGCTCGGCGAGGGCCAATACACACTTTGCGCCACAACTAGTTGCTGAAACCGATTGCAGAAGCCATCAGCAGAAGTATTAGCAACCACAGCCGAGTGCGCAACTCCACCCGCACAATCGCTTTTGTCAAAGCAGAAGATAAGCCAAAGCCAGTTTGCAAGAAAGCACCAGGAGGGATCCTGACAACTGTCCAAGGCTGGCAGCTCTCTGTAGACCTGGAGAAGCAGGTTGTTCCCCCGGAACATTGTCAGCACCACCATGAGGGCAGACATCCTACTGTTCTCAAAAAGCACCAAAAACATCATAATAATGGAGCTGACTGTGCCATGGGAGGAGCGCTTGGGGGAGGCCCATGAAAGTAAGAAGACCAAGTATGAACACCTCGTCATCAACTGTTGTGAACAGGGCTGGAAGGGAAGATGTATGCCCATCAAGGTAGGCAGCAGATGATCTGTGGGGCACTTACTCCACAAAGCCCCAAGTGCCCTGGGCATTAGAGGAACAGCAAGGAGTGGAGCCATCAAAAACCACCTAAACACAAGCCGCGTTTTTTTTTTTTTTGCGGATGGATTACCTGTGAGAAGATGTATGATGTTTGAAAGACCCAAAACACTTTATGATCCCAGGAACATCACTGATTATGTGTTCAGGTGCTTTTAGAATACCGGTATGTATTGAAGAACTAACTGCTATGAGTACTTTTGGGGAAATTTAATAGGTTTCTCACCTTTTTAGAAAAGTGCTGGCACTCGCAACTTTCTTTGACCCCATGGTGGCTTATTTTGCAGTCGTACTCAGTAAAAAAGCACAGAATTTTCAAAATTTCTTTTACTCTTCAAATTTTGTTTCAGTCAGACAATATTTTTGCTATTTTAGATGGAATTTTAACTTACATGTAAGGGATAAGCGATAGAAAATTGATGGATGGATGTTCCGACTGTCATCTGCAGTCTTCTTCAGAAGGGTCACCTGACCACTGTGACGTGTTGCCTATCAGCTATTCTTATAGGCGTGGTCAACCAGGCAGACCTGTCAAGTCTATCTTGTTGCCCCCCAGGTACAGTATGTGAGAGCATGAATGCTCCCTCATCCCGGGCCGCTTACTTAATTTGATCGACTCCTTAATCTATCGTTTGATTTTGTTACTATCTATCCCAATGATGTTGGCGTTGTCCCAGTACATGATGTCTCTCTGTCCAAGCACAGAGCCTGAGTCACCCTTCCTACTTTTGGCACTCGATTCTGCGAAATGATAAATTGGTTTGTCGAGCGCAATATTATGCCGTACAACCAGGGAGAACTTTTGGCGAAAATGTTTCTTTATAACCATATCATACGAAAAGTAGGACGCACAAAACCTGAGGTACCACTGTACATACAGTATCATCATGACATGTCAATTACTGCTAACCAATTTAAACTTTTAGCCCGACCAGTGTCCTTCACAAAGAAGCTGCAGAGTCACGAGGCGCAAGAAGGAGCTAAGGTGACGCTACACTGTGAGACATCTAAACCTCTCGTCTCAGTAGAGTGGAAGAAGGGAAAGCAGCTCCTCGAGTATGGAGAAAAGTACCAAATGAAACAAGAGGCTTGTATGAATGAACTCCACATCAGTCAAGTGGTACCAGAAGACAGTGGAGATTACATGTGTGTGTGTGGGGAACACAACACTACAGCTCGTCTCACCATTCAAGGTAATAGTAAGTTATTAATGAATGTCATGAAATGATCTTAAAAGGTGCTAACCAATTTTAAATGGTTAGCCCTACCAGTAACGTTCACACAGAAGCTGCAGAGTCACGAGGCTGAAGAAGGAGCTAAGGTGACGCTACGCTGTGAGACGTCTAAACCCGGAGCTTCAGTGGAGTGGAAGAAGGGAAGGCAGGTTCTTAAGTATGGAGAAAAGTACCAGATAAAGCAGGAGGCTTGTGTGAATGAACTTCACATCAGTCAAGTGGTGCCAGAAGACAGTGGAGAGTACATGTGTGTGTGTGGAGAACACAATACTTCAGCGAGTCTCACCATTCAAGGTAAGCGGAAATTGTTGTCATTTTAATATGATGTATTGATAACCAAATACAATTATTTAGCCACACCAGTGACCTTTACAAAGAAGCTGCAGAGTCAGGAGGTGGAAGAAGGAACTAAGGTGAAGCTACGCTGTGAGACGTCTAAACCTGGAGTATCAGTGGAGTGGAAGAAGGGAAGGCAGGTCCTTAAATATGGAGAAAAGTACCAGATGAAACAAGAGGCTTGTGTGAATGAACTCCACATAAGTCAAGTGGTGCCAGAAGACAATGGAGAGTACATGTGTGTGTGTGGAGAACACAACACTGCAGCTAGACTCACCATTAACGGTAGGAGAAAATCATTATCATTTTGACAATAAATGTGTTGGTAACCAAATACAATTATTTAGCCCGACCAGTGACCTTTACAAAGAAGCTGCAGAGTCAGGAGGTGGAAGAAGGAACACAGGTGACACTACGCTGTGAGACGTCTAAACCTGGTGTCTCTGTGGAGTGGAAGAAGGGAAAGCAGGTTCTCAAGCCTGGAGAAAAGTACCAGATGAAGCAGGAGGCTTGTATGAATGAACTCCACATCAGTCAAGGGGTGACAGAAGACAGTGGCGAGTATATCTGTGTGTGTGGAGAACACAACACTGCAGCTAGGCTCACCATTAAAGGTATTAAAATATAATTATGATTTAGTGGTACCTCAGTTTTCGTTCCAAAAGGTCAGAAAACACCTGTATCAATCCAAAGTAATTATTCCATAAGAAATAATGTACAGTAAATCCAATTAATCTGTTTAATTACCCCAAAATATGAGCAAAAAGCACATTTTATAGAGAATCATTATATTTTTGAATGCAGACAGTAATGAGAAATACATATAATGAAATTTACTGAGACTCATGTTGGCGATGACGGCAACAAGTGAACAGAGAATGGAGAGAAGTGGCACTCAGATGCCACTTTTGAACTTTACTATGGGTACTTTTTTAATTCGAAAGGTTTCTCACCTGTTTATGAAAGTGCTGGCACTCACAACTATTCTTGACCCCACCATGGTGGCTTATTATGCAGTGGTACTACTCCTACAAAAAAAAGTGCTGAGTCCGAGTCACTATTCCTTGTTTGGGCACTCGATTCTGCAAAATAATCCCGAATGGATTCTCACTTATCCGCGCGGACCGGACATCGGCATTGGCATTGTTAACTAACAGCTATGTAACAGGGCCATTGTGCGACTGGCAGTCAGCATTAGACTTTATCACATCCCCAGGGAGTTTCCACATGCAATAGTGATTACTGTTTACACCCCTCCCTCAGATGATGCTGCTGCTGCATGTGAGTGCATACAGAGCACGGTGTCACAGCTGCAGACGTAGCACCCACAAGGCCTTCTTCTTACCTCTGGTGACTTTAATCATGCCACTCTGCCCACTTTCATTCAGTATGTAAAGTGCCAAACAAGAGACAATAAAACGTTGGACTTGCTTTATGCTTATGTCAAGGAAGCATTCACCTCGACCACCTTGCCCCCTCTTCGCCGCTCTGATCACGACTTTGTTCCTTTTTGTCCCACAATACACCCCTCTGGTGAAAAAAAGCCACACTAAGGATAACTGGGATGAAATTGACAGGTGAGGCCTGTGAGCAGTTGAAGGACTGTTTTGACACCACACCAATGACTGGGACATACTCTGCAGCCCACATGGAGAGGACAGACAGTCGGACTGAGTGCATCACAGGCTACATTAACTTCTGTGCTCTCCAAGATGATGCAGTGTTTTCCCAACAATAAGCCCTGGATGACCACTTCAGCCCTGTTGACCTGGCCTCTCACCTGATGAAAACCATGGAGTGGATTATCCTCAGCCACCTTCGCTCCCAGACATTGTCAGCTATGAAGCCTTTGCAGTTGGCTTACTGTCTAAACATTGGGGGGGTATGATGCCATCATCTACCTTCTGCATCGGGTCCTCACTTACATGGAGACCACTGGAAGTGCGATGAAAGTCATGTTCTTTGACCGGTGAAAGTCATGTGTTTTGACTTCTCTGGTGCTTTTAACACCATCCAGCTGGCACTACTACGGGTGAAACTGGAAGAGGCGGGAGTGGACCATCTGTGACTGTTCTTCAGATGTGGTAGTTTGCAGCATAGGGTCTCCCCAAGGGACAGAGCTCTCACCTTTCCTGTTCACTCTTTATACCCCAGACCTCAGGCATTACTCCAACCGCTGCCATCTGCAGAAGTTTTCGGGCAACTTTGCAGTGGTGGGATGTGTGTCTGAGGGGAGCGATCAGGAATGGCGAGAAGTTGACTGGTGTGCACAAAATCACCTGCACTCTAACGCCAGTAAGACAAAAGAGCTTGTGATTGACTTCGATCAACTCCACCACCCACACCGGTGAACATCCAGTAGTCAGAGATAGAAATAGTGGACTCTTTTAAATACTGAAGTGGACTGGACTCACAACTGCAACGCTCTGTACGAGAAGGGCCAAAGTCGCCAACACCTCTTGAGAAGACCGAGATCGTGGTGTGCAGGTCACTATTGCACACCTTCTATAACACTGTCATGGCTTGTGCGGTGTTCTATGCCATCTATGGCTGGAGGGAAGGGAAGAGCACGGTCCGAGGCAGGAACAGACTTAATAAACTGATTTAGAGAGCTGAGTCCGTCCTAGGCTACCCAATATATAGCATTGAGGAGGCGGCCGACAGAAGAATGATGACAAAGTTGACATCCATAATGTCCAATGCTTCTCACCCCATGCACGATAACGTGAGTAGCTCGTTCAGCATCAGACTGTTACATGCACAATGCAGAAAGGCGCGCTACAGCAGGTCTGATCTACCTACAGCCATAAGGTTTTACAACACACTTTTACTACTGTAATCTGTTTATTTTGGTGTTCAAAACTTTTGCTCCGTCTGCAATATGGGTGTTAAAATTGTGTTTTTGTTTTAGTATTTTACAATTGTTAAGTGTGCCATATGTATTATTATCTATAACTCATTTTTAGTTGTACTTTTGTTATAAAAAAGGAAGTCTAAGTCTAAGTTATTGTAAATCTGCACTGCAGCCATATAATTTTTCCAATGTGGGATAAACAAGGTCTATCCTATCCTATTATGTTGTACGATAACTGAGATGGCATACGACAAGTTGCAACCAGGGAGAACTTTTGGCGAAAATGTTCCTCTACAACCGAATCATACAAAAAGTGTGGCGTACCAAATCTGAGGTACCACTATACATACATTATCATCATGACATGTAATTTATTGCTCACCAATTTAAATGTTTAGCCCGGCAAGTGACATTTACGAAGAAGCTGCAGAGTCAGGAAGCGGAAGAAGGAGCTAAGGTGACGCTACGCTGTGAGACATCTAAACCTCTCGTCTCAGTGGAGTGGAGGAAGGAAAAGCAGCTCCTGGAGTATGGAGAAAAGTACCAAATGAAGCAGGAGGCTTGTATGAATGAACTCCACATCTGTCAAGTGGTGCCAAAAGACAGTGGAGAGTACATTTGTGTGTGTGGGGAACACAACACTACAGCTCGTCTCACCATTCACGGTAAGAGTAGGTTATTATCATTTAGATGAATCAGTAGTTGCTAACCAATTAAAAAATGTTCAGCCCAACAAGTGACTTTCACAAAGAAGCTGCAGAGTCAGGAAGCCGAAGAAGGAGCTAAGGTGACACTACGCTGTGAGACGTCCAAACCTTTAGTCTCTGTGGAGTGGAAGAAGGGAAGGCGGGTCCTTCAGCCTGGGGAAAAGTACCAAATGAAGCAGGGGGCCTGTGTGAATGAGCTGTTTATTCATAAAGCAGCAGAGGGGGACAGCGGAGAGTACAGCTGTGTGTGCGCTGACAGTAAAACGACAGCAAGTCTTCAAATTAAAGGTAGGTGTAATTTAGAAAGCTTTTTTTTACTGTTACTTTAATTTAGGGCTGTCAAGTGATTCATTTTTCTTATCAGATTAATCACACTCTTTAACTGGGAATAATCACAGGTTAGTTTTTGTTTGCATAAATAAAAATTGCTTATGAAAATACCTCAATATTTGGACACAAACATAATTTTCTTTAGTCAGAATGCCATACAGGAATGTTTTCTAAATGTTTTACTGAAGTGCAAGTAATTGACTTGCTCAAAACTTAGCGACAGTAAGTATAGTAAGAATTAAGTGCACATGTTGAAAGTCTTTGCAATAATATAGCAAACTAGGTGCAGATGTACAATATAGAATGCACCATGAAAGTCAAGACCACAAATGATATGCGCATGCACGAAACCGCTGCAATTCCTGTCCTGCTGCGTTTCAGAGTCCCCAAGACACAAAAAAGTATCCAATAACACCGTAAAACGACGGTATTTTTGTCGCTAGTAACTGTTTACAAAAAAAGTTGGCAAGAGGATTGGAAAGTCGCCAAGTTGGCAACACGGCATGCGGTGGCTGTCCACATAGAAAATACTTTAACTTACTTGTGGGTGTAGCAGTCATGCTAGCGAGAACATCCTCACATTCATTTTTTCGCTTCAAGATGCTATTATAGACTTGATGTGCGCCGATGATAAGAAAGTTTGTCGCTGCAATACCAACGTTTTACCTCAGTTTCTTTTTAAAATTCCTTCGGAATTTGTTTTAAAGGGCACAAAGCACATCACTCTATCTATCATCACACTGGTGTGTGACTCGATCATTGTCACGCCACCTTCTGGCGGTCTAAACAAACACTGTGATTAATATTTTTTCTTTTTTGATAACGTGATAAAAAGTTTTTGTTAATCACGTGCGTTAACGCCTTAAAATTGACAGCCCTACTTTAATTATATATTGTACGTTCTGTAAGCTCTTTCAGAATGTGTTGTTTTAGTTTTAACAATAAAATTGGTGATAAAGTACATGGCAACATTGTTTCCTCTCAGCTGTGAAACTTCTTGCTGCTAACGTGGATTTAAAGATGGTACAGGCTACAGAAGCAGTGGAAGGTATGAAATATACAATTGTGCTGGCAGCTTGGAGATTGTTTTTTATTGAAGGCAGAACAAATTTCTGCTATCATATTAATGATATTGTAATTGCATTTCAGCCAGTGGAACTGAATCAACATTGGTAGTTAAAAAAGACAAGCAGCAGAAGCAGGAGATGAATGAAGCAGTAGAAGGTAATGTCAGTGTAGTCGTACTTTTGGTGCAATGTATGTATTGCTTTGTCCTTGTGAGGTTTGTTCTTGCCCTTCTTAGCTGCTGCTACTTTGTGCACAGTATGGTGTGTTTTTATGTGGCTGTGTGTTTTTCTCAAGAGTTGTTTTATGGCACAAAACTTTTTCCCCCCAAACTGAAGTTCCAGTTTTGCATTCATTTTTGTAGCTGTGATACTGCAGCAGACCCAAGAGATTTCTACACAGCAACTCATCAAACAAGAGACTCAGGAGCTCAAAGTTGAAGGTAAACACTAGGGAACTGTCCACAGAAATTGTGAGTGAACGCTGAGAAATGTCCAAAAAAAGAGCATTTTTGATGGTGGAAAGGATAATGAACCCCAAATAACATACAGTTGGTGATGAGACATATAAGACAACATTGTTTCCACACAGAAAAATGTGGCTAAAATATATTACAGGACACTTGTATTTACCAACGCTGCTGGTTGCATGTGGCTTCAATTCAGGGCAGCTGTCTATTAATGAATTTGCAATGCATGAGAATACTTAAATCATTTAATGGGTCTTTTTTATGTATTAGTTTTGCAAGTAACTTTAAATTTGCATTTCAGCCAATAAACAGGAAACAACATTGGTAGTTGCTAAGGACAAGCAGAAGATGCAGGAGATAAATGAAACAACGAAAGGTAATTGTTTTTAAATAAATGCAATTATCTGTGGAAGTGTCGGTTTTTGGCTCAGCATTTGTTAAATGCGGGTTTCTATATCATGAGCTTTGGCAGGTTAATTAGTCCTTATTCTCTTGTATGTTGAGTTGTTGGCTGTATGGCATACAATTTAGTCAAACTGAGGTTTGTACAACTATGACATCAAACATAACATTGCGTACCAGAGAGACTTCCAAAGAGCAGCTCCAGCAACAAGAGACTCATGAGGTCAAAATTGAAGGTAAAAGTTGCAGAGAAATGTTACGAGCAGAAAGTTGTTGTGTTTCTTAATATCTTAAAGTTAAAGTTAAAGTACCAATGATTGTCACACACACACTAGGTGTGGTGAAATTTGTCCTCTGCATTTGACCCATCCCCTTGTTCACCCCCTGGGAGGTGAGGGTAGCAGTGGGCAGCAGCGGTGCCGCACCCGGGAATCATTTTTGGTGATTTAACCCCCAATTCCAACCCTTGATGCTGAGTGCCAAGCAGGGAGGTAATGGGTCCCATTTTTATAGTCTTTGGTATGACTCTGCCGGGGTTTGAACTCACAACCTACCGATCTCAGGGCGGACACTCTAACCACTAGGCCACTTTTGTGTGACTTAAACTGGAAAAAGGGGCTCATGGTCACCCTGTATTTTTTTGACGGTGTACTTATTGGTTAGAAAATGTAATTTGTTGAAACGCCATCAGGATATGTAGGTCTACATATGTTTTCTTAGTTTTAATGACAAAGTAGGTGACAAAGTAAATGACAACATTGTCTCCTCTCAGCTGTAAAGTTGTCAGCTTCTCTGTCTGCTGCTAAATTAGAATCCAAAGAAACAATGAAAGGTTTACAGTTGTGACAGTTGTCATGTTTTTGTCTTCTCAGGGCATTGAATTGATCACAACTGAAGATGTTAGCCTTTTATTCAAATAGACAAGATGGGACAGGCTAGCGCGTCTTTGAGCATGATTTGATGAAGCTTTCTCGGAGGAGGGGCGAAACATCTTCTAAGACTACTTGAACAGTCCAGTTGTGATCGATCCAATACCCTGGGAATGCAGTGACCTGGATGAATAAGATCATATAGACCATTTTTTGTAGCTTTGCTCAGGTGTACGGCTGCCTTCAGTTTTGCCTATCAAGAGGTCTTATACTTATCACATTTGGATTTCAGCCAATAAGCCTGAAGCCACATTGGTAGCTGCCAAAGACCAGCAGAAGAAGCAGGAGATAAATAAAAAGTAGAAGGTAGATGTCACTAAGGTCTATGTAGGTGTTTTTGTGTGTCATGTCATTGTCCTGCTTAGCCTTTGCTATTTGGAACAAAGTGATACTTGCTTTTTATGTCTTATTATTTTTGCATTATAAATAATCATTGGTCTACTTTGTTGCACAATGCATGGCGGCAAGATTGACTACCAGGTCCTTTATGTTACCCTCAAAAGTTGTTGGCTATATGGTGCAAATATTGTTAATTTTGTCCAACTCAGGTCCCAATGTTAAGTTCATTGTCATAGTTATGATCAGTGAGACTGTCAACAGCAACTTCTCGATGAAATGCAGGAGCTCAGAGTTGAAAGTAAAATTATTGTGAAAAATGTTCTTTTGCACAGGTTTCTTGAATTGCTTGAAGGTATTTCCTTAGCTATGCATTAATTCAAAGTGGAATAAATAAACACCACACCTCAAGTAGACCTCTATTTCGGTTGTGAAAACTAGGTACTGTATCAATATAAAATAAATAGGTAAATAGGGAAAAATCTTTACATGTTGCTGTAGACCCTTTTACCACAACACACAGCACCAGCACAACTAACATGGTATCTGTAAAGCTGGAGTTTAAGGTTGAGTTCTTAAAAGGCTTTGGTACAAATAGATGCATAGACTCTAATAAATGACTTTATCCTTGATTGATTCCTCATATTCCCCTCAGTTGCTTAAAAAATAAGCTATATTGTATTAGAACATGTTATAGTTCTAATCACATCAGTCACCTTAGCCCTCCACCACCCCAAGCCAGGCAGTTGTTATTGCTGTTTTACCTTTTTTTTTTGGGACCCCTGACCCTGCTGGTTCTAATAGGAGCAAGCTTTACTCTAGGGTTGGACAATAATGGCAAACATCTAAATCATTGTTAATTTAACCTTTTCTCGGGAACTCAGAAAGCAACAGCAGACTTTGGCATACAGAAAATAATGAACCAGCACTGAAGGAGGGAACAAGGTGGAACGGAATACAACCAATTAACAAGGTCTATCTTTGTTGGCCCTGCGATGAGGTGGCAACTCGTCCAGGGTGTTTTCTGCCTTCCGCTCGAGTGTGTTTGGGATAGGCTCCAGCCCCCCCACCCTGCGACCCTGAAAAGGACAAGCAGTAGAAAATGGATGAATGGATTGTTGAACAGGTGTGTTGGTAGGACAAGGAACAAAAAGTAAAGGTGCTGCATAACACACAACCCGAATAGGAAATACTATCAAAACAAGAGCACCAGGACAAGAAATGTACCAAAACATGGGAAAATACAGAAAGTCCAAACTATCATGTTGGACCTTGACACATTCAATGGTGTATTTCATTCTTGATTTGCTTAAGTTGATTTTGTTTACTTGTTGTCCTTTCACCATTGCTGCACACACTTGTTGGCTGAGAGCAGTCTTATGGGAATGCATATTAGAATTTGTGGATTCCGTCTTCAAGGATTATATGACTATTTTGTGCTTTACCTGGAACTTGTGAAGACTACTTAAATGACTCCAGACTAGAGTAGAGTTCATTTTGAGGTTGATCCTGTCTTTGTTAAGTACAGTATGGAAGAATTCTTATATATTTGTGAGTTCGATCATACAGTCAACCAAACTGTAGCATAGCCTAACCTTACACAAAGTGAGGTAGGTTCATTTTCTTCATTGAATGTCCAATGGCCATCATCTTCAGCGTCTCTTTATATGTGAACCCTATTTTGGTCTCCAGTACTTCCGGTCACATTGCTTCAAGAAGTGGAAAGCCAAGAGGTTGACGAGGGAGGTTGTTTTACTTTGCTCTGTCAGCTGTCGAGACCCGGACTTCCTGTCGAGTGGAAGAAGGAAACTCAAGTGCTGAGTTGTGGAGAAAAATACCAGATGACACAAAGCGGACTCAGATATGAGCTACGCATTTTTGATTTGCGGCCTTGTGACACAGGGACGTACTCATGTTCTTGGGAGGACACCACAAGCTCCGCCTCCCTTAGAGTCAACGGTAGGATGGATTCATCTCTCAGATTCAAGATGCCCATCCAAACCTTTTCTTCATTTTTTCTTCAATGTGCCATCTTCTCTATCCTCATTCACATTATTTCCATACATTATTGGTCATTTTATTCTCAGCTCTCCCAGTCACTTTTACAACAAATCTGGAGGACCAAACAGCTGATGAGGGTCAAAGTGTTATTCTGCAGTGTGAGCTGTCCAAACCTGGCGTTCCTGTAGAGTGGAGGAAAGGAGAACTTGGTCTTTGTCCGTGTTCCAAGTATGAAATTACACAAACAGCGCACAGAGTGGCATTAGTAATCCACGATGTAGACAAAAATGATGCTGGATGTTACTCATGTGATGCTGGTTTCCATCAAAGCACAGCTCATGTCGCTGTGAAGGGTACGCTTGCTCTTATTACCGGCCTGACTTTTTTGCAGCAGCATTTCCCATAACAACTATCATTTCCTTCCCCATAGACCAACCTGTGCTTTTTAAAAGCCAGCTGCAGAACCTGGAGAAGCAGTCAGGGGAGAGCGCTGTTCTCCGCTGTGAGACCACCAAGCCTGGAGCTAGTGTGATGTGGAGACACAGGGACAGGGTGCTGGCATCCAGCAGCAAATATCACTTGAAACAAGCAGGGACTCTCGTAGAGCTCGTCATCTATAAGGTGCAGGGCGTCGACTCGGGAGAATACTCATGTGATACAGGCAGTCACATAACCTCGGCCATCCTCACAGTGCAGGGTACAGTATTCTTTTGTTTCATTTGACACTTGTCTGTCTTCTGGGCACTTATCTGATTCACACATTTCTTCTCTCTTTGTCATGCATCTCTGAGGGAATGATTCACTTTTCCTCTTTATTCACACTTTTCTACTCACTTAGTCCTCTCTTGCCATGCATCTCTTTATAAACAATATAATTTTCTTCTGTGATTGACAATTTTTTACACACTTAGTCCTCTCTTGCTATGCATCTCTTAATGAATGGTTCACTTTTCATTTTTGATTCATACTTTTTTACTCACTTAGTCCTATTTTCCCTTGCATTGCTTAATGAACAGTACATTTTTATTTTTTGATTCACACGTTTATTCTCACTTAGTCACTTAGTTCATTAACAGTACACTTTTATTCACACTTTTCTACTCACTTACCGTAGTCTTCTCTTGTCATTCATCTCTTAATGAATGATTCCCTTTTCCTCTTTGATTCACACTTCTCTACTCACTTAGTCCTCTCTTGCTGTGCATCTCATAATGAACCATTCACTTTTGTCTTTGATTCACATCTTTCTACTTTCTTAGTCTTCTCCTGTCATGCATTTATCTATTTATTAACAATTTACTTTTCTAATTGTATTCACGCATTTTGTATTCACTTAGTCCTCTTTTGTCATTCATCTTGTAATGAATTGTTCACTTTTCTTCTTGGATTTACTGTTTTCTACTCCGTTAGTCTTCTTGTCATTTATATTTTTATGAACAATTCACTTTTCTCATATGATTCACACCTTTCTTCTCACTTTAAGCCTGATCTATTAAAGGTTTGCATGTATTAAAACATGTGCATACATGACAGCCCAAACAAAGCTGAGCTACTAAATTTGTGCATGAAAGATTGTGTAAAATTAGGGATGTATACCGAGTACCGGTATTTTTTAGTATCGGTTCCGAATTGGGTTGGTTCTCCTGAACCGTGACAATTCTGGACTAACTGTACGGCAATCAGTATTTTTTTTATCCAGCTAACCGTCGTAATTATGACACGCTGTCACATTCAGTTCAGCTGCCACTGCACACACATTACAAATCACCTTATAAGAATTACAAATAGGAAGCAACTCCACACAAAAGTTTGGAATTCATCCTCAAAAGTCCCTCAAAGCCACGCACGCTAATAAGAGTCACACAGTTTCAAGTGAACGCCACTTAAAGGCCTACTGAAACCCACTACTACCGACCACGCAGTCTGATAGTTTATATATCAATGATGAAATCTTAACATTATAACACATGCCAATACGGCCGGGTTAACTTATAAAGTGACATTTTAAATTTGCCGCTAAACTTCCGGTTCGAAACGCCTCTGCGGATGACGTATGCGCGTGACGTAGACCGGGGAACACGGGTATGCCTTCCACATTGAAGCCAATACGAAAAAGCTCTGTTTTCATTTCATAATTCCACAGTATTCTGGACATCTGTGTTCGTGAATCTGTTTCAATCATGTTCATTGCATTATGGAGAAGGAAGCTGAGCAAGCAAAGAAGAAAGTTGTCGGTGCGAAATGGACGTATTTTTCGAACGTAGTCAGCCACAACAGTACACAGCCGGCGCTTCTTTGTTTACATTCCCGAAAGATGCAGTCAAGATGGAAGAACTCGGATAACAGAGACTCTAACCAGGAGGACTTTTGACTTCGATACACAGACGCCTGTAGAGAACTGGGACAACACAGACTCTTACCAGGATTACTTTGATTTGGATGACAAAGACGCAGACGTGCTACTGTGAGTATGCAGCTTTGGCTTCTAAACATTTGATCGCTTGACCGTATGTGCGCAACTTTTTTTTGCGTATGTACGTAACTTTTTTAAAATATATAAGCTTT
Source organism: Entelurus aequoreus (assembly GCF_033978785.1). Lineage (NCBI taxonomy): Eukaryota > Metazoa > Chordata > Actinopteri > Syngnathiformes > Syngnathidae > Entelurus > Entelurus aequoreus. Next base: position 28,720,826 of record NC_084746.1, read on the forward strand.
ATGAACCTTGGGTTAGGTGAACGGTCTTTTGGGCTGAGTGATTGTGTGTGTTGATCAGGTGTTTGAATTGTATTGGCGTGTTCTATGGAGCTAGGAGCTAGCATAGGAGCTAGGAGCTAGCATAACAAACACGCAGGTGTTTTTATGCAGGATTAATTTGTGGCATATTAAATATAAGCCTGGTTGTGTTGTGGCTAATAGAGTATAAATATGTCTTGTGTTTATTTACTGTTATAGTCATTCCCAGCTGAATATCAGGTACCGTGAGTATGCAGCCTTGGCTGCTAAACATTTGAGAGCTTGACCGTATGTGCGCGTCACGTACGTAACTTTTTAAAAATATATAAGCTTTATGAACCTTGGGTTAGGTGAACGGTCTTTTGGGCTGAGTGATTGTGTGTGTTGATCAGGTGTTTGAATTGTATTGGCGTGTTCTATGGAGCTAGGAGCTAGCAGAGGAGCTAGGAGCTAGCGTAACAAACACGCAGGTGTTTTTATGCAGGATTAATTTGTGGCATATTAAATATAAGCCTGGTTGTGTTGTGGCTAATAGAGTATATATATGTCTTGTGTTTATTTACTGTTGTAGTCATTCCCAGCTGAATATCAGGTACCGTGAGTATGCAGCCTTGGCTGCTAAACATTTGAGAGCTTGACCGTATGTGCACGTCACGTACGTAACTTTTTAAAAATATATAAGCTTTATGAACCTTGGGTTAGGTGAACGGTCTTTTGGGCTGAGTGATTGTGTGTGTTGATCAGGTGTTTGAATTGTATTGGCGTGTTCTATGGAGCTAGGAGCTAGCAGAGGAGCTAGGAGCTAGCGTAACAAACACGCAGGTGTTTTTATGCAGGATTAATTTGTGGCATATTAAATATAAGCCTGGTTGTGTTGTGGCTTATAGAGTATATATATGTCTTGTGTTTATTTACTGTTGTAGTCATTCCCAGCTGAATATCAGGTCACCCCCGGCTCTCACAGCATCTTCCCTATCTGAATAGCTTCAACTCCCCACTAGTCCTTCACTTGCACTTTACTCATCCACAAATCTTTCATCCTCGCTCAAATTAATGGGGAAATTGTCGCTTTCTCGGTCCGAATCTCTCTCACTTCATGCGGCCATCATTGTAAACAATAGGGAACTTTGCGTATATGTTCAACTGACTACGTCACGCTACTTCCGGTAGGGGCAAGCCTTTTTTTTTATCAGATACCAAAAGTTGCAATCTTTATCGTCGTTGTTCTATACTAAATCCTTTCAGCAAAAATATGGCAATATCGCGAAATGATCAAGTATGACACATAGAATAGATCTGCTATCCCCGTTTAAATAAAAAAAATTCATTTCAGTAGGCCTTTAACTCACAACCACCGCTGCCGCGCTTCATCAACCGTCCTCATAGCGATCCATTTAGCTACAGACTAATAATAATCTACTCAAATGAGTGAAACATTGATACAATAATCAATACATAATAAATACAATAATCCATAAAGTTGCTTTGATGCAAGATAAAACCCACTGACAGGTCCGTAATCGCCGTCCGACGTCACTCCCTCGCGGCGTGTTTGCGATGTGGCATTAATTGGCACCTTGCTTGAATGTGGTTCCATTAGTTCTGTCTCTTGACTCTACAACTGGACGATTGAGCAATACACTTGATCACTGAGTCTTTTTATTTTTAATCTTCACACAACACAGACATACATAGGTCGGTAGCTGTCAACCTCCCGTACCTCACTCAAATATGTCCGTGTGCAACATAAACACAAAACTATTTCTATAGTTACAAAATGCACACCCACATAACATGCTAATTGATTGTATCGATTTATATAATATATTTGATATAACATAACATTTAAACGGTATGTGCGCTGTACATGAATGCATTAATTAATTTTAATGAATAGAAACCGTGATGGATCTGTGTGCTCTTTACAAGAATATGACATAACAACTGCATTAGCAAACATAATTGACTTGTATTAGACTTAAAAAGCAGGTGTTGATCAAAGACTTCCCTGCTGTGAGATGTTACATGTTGGTGGTGTGCTACCTCTTGTGCTAATAAAAAAACGGTAATAAAAAGTGAATTTTTTCCACATCTTTATTTACACTAATTACATATAGCACCGATAAGAGTACCAATAAATACCAGTATCTATGACAAATATCGATAAGGGTATCGTATCGATAACATCTTAAGGATATACATTCTTAATAAGGAGCACAATCCAGTTAGTTTGTTTGTCTTCATGAATATGCAAAATATATGCTGATTATCAAAACTTCCACAATTTTGGGAGGATAACATGAAAATATTAATGTTTAGCACACACCGTGTGATTTATCAAGACTGAAACTGTACTACGGCTGCTGTTCTGCGCATGTATTTAGTGTGTCGAGAAAGGACGTGCAAGCTCTATTGTTTAAGAAAAAAAAACTTATTGCAATATGCCTTTTCTTGCGTCTGGAACACGTTTCGCTGTTGGTGTCAGCATCTTCCATGAACACATTATCAGCCCGCTAAAAAGTGGGTTCTGTTTTAGATTGCACTATAGAACAGAGTCAAATATGCCCATAAAAAGTGATACAAGTCTGCTGCATGGTGAAATCTGTACATGCAAAAACCTCATTTAAATTAGGTGGTTTACACTAGTTATTGATTGTACATGCAGTCTTAGTAGAACAAACGCAACACACCCAATTATATTACACGCAATCTTATAGTTTATACATGCTGTTTCACGCTTGGTCTTTGGAACTTAGTAGATCAGGCATTGCATCCATTCATAAATAATTCACTTTCCTTCTTCGATTTACACATTACTACTCACTCTTTTGTCATACATCTATTGATGATTGATTCACTTTTCTTCTTAGATTCCCACTTTTATACTCACTTAGTCCTCTTTTGTCATGCATCTACCCATGAATAATTCACTTTTCTTCTATTAATTCACACTTTTGTACTCACTTAGTCGTCTTTTGCCATGCATCTATTGATAAAGGATTCACTTTTATTCTGTAATTCACACTTTTATACTCACTTAGTCCTCTTTTGTCATGCATCTATTCTTGAATTATTCACACTTCTTCTATATTCACAGTTTTCTGCTCTCTTAGTCCTCTTTTGTCATGCGACTTATTCATTAGACACTCACTTTTCTTTTTAGATATACACTCATCTACTCACTTCATCCTCTTTTGTCATGCATCTCCTCTCCAACTATTCCGTTTTTCTCTTTGATTCTACATTATTTACTCACTTCGTCCACTTTTGAATCTCTACTCTTTCATGAACAATTAAGATTAAGTTTTCCTTGTTGATTCACTCCTTTCTACTCACCTTGAGCATGGATTCCTCAAGCTTGTATCCATTTATTGTTGTTTTGGGGCTTCTTGACTACATTTGAAATATTCAAATGTAATTTCCTCTCACAACCACATGTGTTCTTGCTTGGAGATGGACTCTTTTACTGTGACTCTTTTTGCTAACACAGACACTCTTTCTGCTTGTTCGCATCCTTCATCTGATCATTTGTATTTTGGTTTATTGCATTGCAATACAGTGGAACCTCCAAAGTCGAACACTATACATTCTGTGACACTGGTTGGCTTACAAGTTGTTCTAATTTCACAAACAAAGGAAATAATGAAAAGTGAGCTAATTGGTTGCAGGTTTCACCATCATATAACCTTTACTAACTGTAAAGTACCATTCTTAACTGGGATGCAGTTATAAGGGGACGGCGTGGCGAAGTTGGTAGAGTGGCCGTGACAGCAATCGGAGGGTTGCTGGTTACTGGGGTTCAATCCCCACCTTCTACCATCCTAGTCACGTCCGTTGTGTCCTTGGGCAAGACACTTCACCCTTGCTCCTGATGGGTGCTGGTTAGCGCCTTGCATGGCAGCTCCCGCTATCAGTGTGTGAATGTGTGTGTGAATGGGTGAATGTGGAAATAGTGTCAAAGCGCTTTGAGTACCTTGAAGGTAGAAAAGCACTATACAAGTATAACCCATTTATTTATCATTTATAAAATATGTTAACCATTGTATAATGAAATAAAACTACTCACCCTTGGAAGACACCTGACAGACACATCCTGGAGAACGTACAGGATTTTTTTTCACAATAATACTGCTTTGTCACCTTGGGTTTTTTCTACGTATTGGTAAGGGTTGTTTAGTGTGTAGTTAGTTCACTTATATAAGTGTCTGCTCTGAAGAATTACAAACTTTTATATGTAATCAATATCTAACAAATAGTGTTGTTTTTACATTTCACACTATCAGTTGTACAAATAATTGTACAAAGAAGCCAGACCATGTCACAATAAGTTCCATTGTTGTTTCTATGGTTCTCATTACACATTTCCAACAACAAGGAAAACTTGTCAAGGGGTAATTGCTTCACACGATTTGTTGAATTTTCCCGAGACGTATGATGAAGTCCAAATTTTGTTTTACTTTTTAGGTATATATTTTTACAAATTGTTGTATTGTTGACTTTGAAGATTACAGTGCATTATCTTCCATGACACACGTTTGTCAAGCACTTGCTCATCAAAAACTTCAAACATATATTCATCTCTCAAGCAGAAGTGGACGTGTCAATAGTGAAATTCTTGGAGAGCTCCGTCGTACGCGAGGGTGATGACGTCCGTTTTGAGTGCCTGGTGTCGCATGAGGACTCACCGTCTGCTCAGTGGACGCTCCAAGACGTCCCGCTGCAGAATAATGAAATGAACGTTATTAAAGCTGAGGGCCGTACGCACAGCCTCACGCTTCGAGGCGTCACCGCGGCCGACTCTGGCACAGTCACTTTCTCTGTGGGCAACCACACCTCCACGGCCTCGCTCACTGTTGGAGGTAAGGTAATACTGATCGTTCCCACTTGTCTATGTTACTCATCATTGCTGGACAATTCCGAACTTGGATACTTGTTGGCATTCTTGAATCAACATGTTGTTCCTCCTACTTTTTCCTTCCCAACATTGTGTTTTAAAATACTTATTGGTCCATCCTGCTGATCAATATACAGTACATTTGTATGCGACATTTGTTTACTTTTGTTTTGTTATCCCAGTGTGTCTCAATTATTTTCTGTTACGTCCCCCCTATTCTATGCTGCGATTATGCATAATATAATTTGTCTATAACATTATTAGTACACTTCTGCATAATATTGTATCCTTTTAACATTAAAGAAAGGAACACACTGGGCTTTCCTCATCTCCCGTCGTAGTCACAGTGAAGCCAAGCGCTACATACGCTTCGTCAGATTCTAGTACAGCAAAAAAAAAGCATGTTCCCATAGGTTACCCCGGCATTACACTGATCCTTCCACCCCTATTGACCTGAACATAAGCCAACCGCAAATTTCCAGGACACATTTTTCAAGGCAAAATCCAAAACCCCCAAATTTTAATCATGCGCGCATCATATTTTATTAATCATATTTCTTCATGGAGAAAAATCTATTCCCAAGTGGAACGGACTGATAAAATCATGGCTTGATAAGTTAAAAATAAAGACAATTGTTTTCTTTGTCTTACTTTGGGCAAAAAAAGAACAAGCACATTTTGAAAATGTACTTATTACAAATTATCCTCTTGGCAAAACATTTCAAGTTAGTAAAAAATTCTAAGGAACAAAATTGTGCAGTTTCTAAAACATCATGAGGAACACAATTAACTCTACTACAAAGATGATAGTCATGTTAACTTAAGTCTTTGCATTTTACCGTTTCATTATTTTATCCGTTGAGTGGATAATTTACAATGAAAGAAGATATTGTGCGTCACTAATGCATCAGTCTGCCGCCATCTGCTGCCAGCCACAACAGGAGAAGCTGATTGCTTGCACCTGCGCTGATTTCCTCTTTGCCACAAAATAGCGGCAGAGGGGTCTTAAAGTCAGCTGACACGTCATCTCTAAACAGTGTCATGTTTGATCTAGCCCTTAGGTTATGTTACTTTTTTGATACCTGAAGGTAAACTTGTTTTTGCAGCCAGCAAGATCAGGGCATACCGTAAACATACAGGAAAAAGTAAGATCTTGAACATATAATACAAGGACCTACCACAACTACAAGCAATATAAACATTTGGTAAGATTAAAACTTGTAAATTTTCTAAAAGTTCCCCATAAAAAGGATAGAATATGAACCACGATCAGATACACTTTGGACAGGCCAGAAAAAAATACCATAATTAAAAGAATAATATACATTAAAAAAATATGGGCAAAATGGGACTACAGCTTATTTGATTCTGTTATGACAGCTGGGACAAAATTGCGATAACTGCATCTGTACCCTTTGTCTTGTTACAAATGCATATCGGGCAGGACCAGCCTTATAAAATATCATGGTTACCCTTGACAACCGCATTAGTCTACATGATTTTTTATTATTTTGACTAATACCAACATTCAGAGATTTCTAGATTCACAGTATCTGACTTAGTGAGTGGCAGCACGGTAAAACACTGCCTGGGTTCCCTCCGGGTACTTCGACTTCCTCCCACCTCCAAAGACATGCAGGTTGATTGGCAACACTAAATTGACCCTAGGGTGTGAATGTGCGTGTGAATGTCTATCTGTGTTGGCCCTGCGATGAGGTGGCGACTTGTCCAGGGTGTACCCCGACTTCCGCCTGAGTGCAGTTGGTATAGGCTCCAGCACTCCCCGCGACCCCAACAGGGACAAGCGGTAGAAAAATGGATGGATGGATGGATGTCTTAAAGGCCTACTGAAATGATTTTTTTTTATTTAAACGGGGATAGCAGATCTATTCTATGTGTCATACTTGATCATTTCGCGATATTGCCATATTTTTGCTGAAAGGATTTAGTATAGAACAACGACGATAAAGATTGCAACTTTTGGTATCTGATAAAAAAAAAAGGCTTGCCCCTACCGGAAGTAGCGTGACGTAGTCAGTTGAACATATACGCAAAGTTCCCTATTGTTTACAATGATGGCCGCATGAAGTGAGAGAGATTCGGACCGAGAAAGCGACAATTTCCCCATTAATTTGAGCGAGGATGAAAGATTTGTGGATGAGTAAAGTGCAAGTGAAGGACTAGTGGGGAGTTGAAGCTATTCAGATAGGGAAGATGCTGTGAGAGCCGGGGGTGACCTGATATTCAGCTGGGAATGACTACAACAGTAAATAAACACAAGACATATATATACTCTATTAGCCACAACACAACCAGGCTTATATTTAACATGCCACAAATTAATCCTTTATAAAAACACCTGCGTGTTTGTTATGCTAGCTCCTAGCTCCTCTGCTAGCTCCTAGCTCCATAGAACACGCCAATACAATTCAAACACCTGATCAACACACACAATCACTCAGCCCAAAAGACCGTTCACCTAACCCAAGGTTCATAAAGCTTATATATTTTTAAAAAGTTACGTACGTGACGCGCACGTACGGTACGGTACGTGTTATGCTAGCTCCTAGCTCCTATGCTGGCTCCTAGCTCCATAGAACACGCCAATACAATTCAAACACCTGATCAACACACACAATCACTCAGCCCAAAAGACCGTTCACCTAACCCAAGGTTCATAAAGCTTATATATTTTTAAAAAGTTACGTACGTGACGCGCACGTACGGTACGGTACGTGTTATGCTAGCTCCTATGCTAGCTCCTAGCTCCATAGAACACGCCAATACAATTCAAACACCTGATCAACACACACAATCACTCAGCCCAAAAGACCGTTCACCTAACCCAAGGTTCATAAAGCTTATATATTTTAAAAAAGTTACGTACATACGCAAAAAAAAGTTGCGCACATACGGTCAAGCGATCAAATGTTTAGAAGCCAAAGCTGCATACTCACAGTAGCACGTCTGCGTCTTTGTCATCCAAATCAAAGTAATCCTGGTAAGAGTCTGTGTTGTCCCAGTTCTCTACAGGCGTCTGTGTATCGAAGTCAAAAGTCCTCCTGGTTAGAGTCTCTGTTATCCGAGTTCTTCCATCTTGACTGCATCTTTCGGGAATGTAAACAAAGAAGCGCCGGCTGTGTACTGTTGTGGCTGACTACGTTCGAAAAATACGTCCATTTCGCACCGACAACTTTCTTCTTTGCTTGCTCAGCTTCCTTCTCCATAATGCAATGAACATGATTGAAACAGATTCACGAACACAGATGTCCAGAATACTGTGGAATTATGAAATGAAAACAGAGCTTTTTCGTATTGGCTTCAATGTGGAAGGCATACCCGTGTTCGCCGGTCTACGTCACGCGCATATGTCATCCTCAGAGGCGTTTCGAACCGGAAGTTTAGCGGCAAATTTAAAATGTCACTTTATAAGTTAACCCGGCCGTATTGGCATGTGTTATAATGTTAAGATTTCATCATTGATATATAAACTATCAGACTGCGTGGTCGGTAGTAGTGGGTTTCAGTAGGCCTTTAATGAGTGAGTAGTAAGTGAGTACACCTTGTTATTGTATATTCTCAAGTACTATAGAAATTAAACTTGGATATTGCAGTCATTGTTGGAATTCCTCAATGAACCACAGCTCCCCAATGTTGGCAGCATTCGTGCAACCAAAGACCACAACATTACCACCATGCTTGACTTTAGGAAAGACAAAATTATCCTGCTATTCACTTGTGTTGACAGGTATTTAAACAATAATAGCTGTGTAATGTGGATAGCAAAGCTGTACCTGCTCCACAAGCTGTACACTGACTACTCTGAAGACAGACCCATATTTATTGTAATTGATACCAGTCTTTTTTGGCAGCCGCCGCTGTTTTGTTCAAGAAGAACCTGGATAGTCAAGAGGGTACAGAAGGAGACAAAGTCACTATTTCCTGCGAGACAACCAACCCCGACTGCAAAGTGTCATGGCGGAAGGGCACCACGCTGCTCACACACGGGGAGAAGTACACCATGCAGCATAGCGCTGCCTCTCACAGTCTTACCATTCACAAGCTGAAAATGGAGGACAGTGGAGAGTATAGTTGTGACACGGGTGACAAGAAAAGCACTGCTATTATCACCGTAAAAGGTGGTCAAATATAAAACATTTATTCTGAATGAGTTAGCAATGTAGCACTGACCTTACATCCTCTAATCCGCCATTAGAGAATGTGCACATTGTGAGAGAATTGCACGACGTTACCGTGCTAACCAGGCAGGATGCCGTCTTTGAGGTGCAGCTGTCTCATCCCGGTGTGACCAACGCAGAATGGTGGCTTGCAGACAACCTCCTGCAGAATAACGACCTGAACCAAATTAGCAGCGATGGCAGAGTGCACCGCTTGGTCCTCAAGATGGTCACCATGGACGAATCAGGGGACGTGGCCTTCGTGGTGGGTCAGGAAAAGAGTGTGGCTTGTCTGCTGGTGGAAGAGAAACCCAAAGGTAACTGGCAAAACAGCTTTGAGTCTATTTAACGCCTCTATTTTTGTGTGTGTTCTGCAAAAACAAATAACCATCGATGTATCTAATTAGGATCAAGTCAAAAAGCACTTTGGCATTGACAGATGTGGCTGTAGGCAACCTCTCTATTTAGTTTTTGATTAACTCTATAAAATGATAGTAGCTAAAATTTAACTATCATGAGTCATCAGCATCAAGCAGCTTTACTACCTCTGCATGTGCTTTAAAGTGTTGTTGGTTTGAAACTTGTACGTAAAATACTTGCCGTACAAAGATCTACAGAATGCGCTATTAAAACTGGCTGAGTCGTTTGCTAATTACCACTACTACAACATTGGTTGTGTTGCTTCTGTGGCGTGCACTAACCTTCTGAGAGATTTTTATGTTGCCTAATGGGGTTATTTCTTTGCGGAAAAAAAAACAATGTACCAAAAACAGAGCACACTTTTTGATGGACGCTTGTCAGGAGGACATTCTTGTTAATAAATGACAGCGTAATCAAAGAGAGCTTTGTTTTCTTTTCTGCTTTCTAATGCAGTCCAAATCATTATTAAGTTCAAACATTTATTAAATATTATAACATAACAGCGATTGTTGCCTGCTTCCAATCAGCGCCCTGTCCTCTTTGCTGTTTAAGTAAACAAACGACAGTAAATATGTCACGTGGTGTGTAGGTCTGGATGCAGAGACGGGAGGAGACCTGCTGGTAAAAGTAATATGTATTGTCAAAAAAAGCGAGCACCAGCATGGACGAAGCAGTGTGACACAAATGAGAGCAAAATTAAGTGACCAAAGATCCACAACAAAAATAGAGGCAGAGACCAAACTTAGGGTCATGGGGCAGAGATAAAGCATAGCAGGACAAGGCATGTGAAGCAGAGCGGGGTACAATGAACTCAAATTGGCGCCCTCCTGATTGACAATCAGAGGCAGGTGAGCTTCCTAATTGCCAATCAGGAGGAGGTGAGTAACCAGCGCTCAGAGAAGAAGTGAAGCAGACACAAAAAATGAAAAAACAGGAAATCAAACAATGAAAACAAGAGTGCAGAAAGGAAATAGAAACCAAAATGTAAAATAAGTCCAACCCTGATCATGACAAAATGGTTGTCTAGGACCATGTATTTCTATCTGTACCATATCATCAATAAAGTGATGCAATATTATAAGTGCCACATTTGTTAATGTAGGAAAAAAAGCAGATGTTGCAATTTTTAACTACATTCTTCCATATTCCCAGTGCTTATCCTAGAAAAGCCGCATAACACTGCAGCCTTAGAGGGGGAAACCGTCACTCTGGCTTGCACCATCTCTGACTCCACGGCCACCGTTACCTGGATGAGAAACAACACGAGCATCAAAGCTAGTCTCAAGTATGACCTGAAGAAGAACGGTGCCTTCCAGCAGCTTCGAATCCACAACGTTGTGCCCGAGGACGCCGGAACGTACACCTGCGACACTGGAGATGCTCAGTGTGACGTCACCGTCACAGTGGAAGGTAGCGGAAAAAAACAATTTAAAGTAGCTCATCAGCATCCTAACTCTCTTGTGTTAATAACTACCAGCTGCTCCGGCGTTCTTCAAGACGGAGCTGAAGAACCAGCAAGCGGTCGCGGGTGATGATGTCACCCTGCGCTGTGAGGTCTCAAGGCCGGGTGTTCGCGTGGAGTGGAGGAAAGGTGGCATGGTCCTCACGCCTGGTAAGAAGTATGAGATATGGCAGGAAGGGTGCGTTCAAGAGCTCTGTATACACAACCTGGATCCGGAAGACAGCGGTTACTACACCTGTGACGCGGGGGATCAACTCACCACCGCCTCTGTGGCAGTGCAAGGTAATATTTTGTTACATTTTGAATATGAAGGGAGCTTTTTATTATTGATGTATTACTATTACTAAGTGTTTTAGAGTGGGTTACCTTCTTTGTATTTCGAAATGATGGCTGACATGATGCTGTGAAATGTAGAGGCTGTGGTATATCTGTATTTTCACCCGACAGTGATAGAGGTCTACATTGTGTCCGGTCTTAAGACCGTCGACGTTTTCGTTGGGCAATGGGCAACCTTCTCTTGCCAGCTGTCTGGTCAGGCGCCCGGCAAGGTGCAGTGGTGGCTGGATGGCACTTTGCTGAAGAACAGCCCCACTATCGAGATAGGACTGACCGAGAGCCACATCCACTCGCTCACCTTTAAGAACCTCGCCACAGATGACTCTGGCACTGTCATGTTCAAGGCTGGAAATTTAACATCAGCAGCCAAGCTCCTTGTCAAAGGTATCACTGGACAGGAACATGACAGACTCAGTCACATCTTTTTACACCCGACAGAAATTATAAGTACATTAAATTATAACTACTGTACATATTTTTTACAATAAAATTGGTGCACTGGAAACAAATTAAATAGTATAGTTTCCTGCAGGGATTTGTAAAAAAAATAGAAAATGATCTAATAGATGTATTTAAACTGCAATGGAGCCTCCAAAATCAACCGCCCCAAAAGCATAGCCATGTTAGCTACGTAACAATGCCACATTTTAACAGACAATGCCACATTTTAACAGAAAGCCTATTTGCTGGAGAAAAACTAAATGATCAAACTTACAACTCCAATTTCTGTAGTTGACTGACAAATACTATGTTTTAGGACTTGTAGAGAAGCCTGTCTATTTTGGCAGGTGGTATGTTCATGAGGAAGGTTTTTCCATCAAGACGTCCTGAAAACCATTTCAAAACAACTAGTTTAATGAGGTAATTGGGAAAATATGTATGCCTCAAAATTAAACAAAAAACTTCATCATGTGGGACAAAGCTTGTGAGACATCAGATCAGTAAGCATCTAAAGCAAGGGGCCATTTGCAGCCCACCACACTTTTTGTGAAGGCATGTACTAGAAAACACGCCCTTCAGTTCTAATGTTATTAGAAAAGTTTGAAATATTATCTTAAAAGAAGATCTCACACTTTTAACCACTTTCATCAATAACACAAGGCTGAAACTGAATTTATTTCAATATATGTTACAATATATGTTACTCACATGGCCTTTAACTTTGTACATTAAACATAGAGCTCAAATGGCACCTGTTTGTTACAATTTACAATGACTATCTTTACCATTGTTCTGTATTAGTAAGCGGGAGAATTTATGCAAATTATATTCGTTGGAAGAAGTGAGCCAATGAGTAAACCCTAACAATCAGGTGCTGCTCCACCCATCCATCCCTCGTGTCCTGTTGCTTTCCACTAGTCTCACCTCTATTACCATTTTACAGAATCCTAACATTCCATCCCCCATCCTTTGAGTGCAACTGTGCTATCCTCTTGTAATTATCTTCTTTGCTTGCATTAATTGACTCTTTAACCTTTAATTAACTTGGACATTTTGGTCTTTTTGACCCCCGTGAATACACTCATAAGGCTTGTTTTTATTAAAGGTCCCGTACTATAAAATTTTTTACAGCCTTAAATAAGCCAATTTGGTGACGAAAAAGGCTTAATGTCTGACGCTGACTGATAGCAAAACCCTTTTTTCAATTAACAAAGTGCTCTTCTGTAAAATGGAGCACAGACTCCTCTTTATAATGGTGGGTCAGAGGTTTTCCTAAATGATGTTCCATACAGTAAACCTAAAGCTTTATCACCTCTTTTCTCAAAATCATTAAATCAGTCAAAGTTTATTTACATAGCCCTTAATCACAAGTGTCTCAAAGGGCTACACAAGCCACAATTACATCCTAAGCACAGATCCCAAAAGTGGAGCAAAAAAAGATACAATAGATCTTTCTCACATTTGGTTCTCGTAAACAGACTCTAAGGACACATACTACTGTTAGACAGGTGCCTCAACAAGATTTGGTTTGTGGTCCCACAGGCCTCGGATTGTAACTTTCGGGACAGATGCATTAAGAGTTTGAGCAGTATTATGTCGTATAGTAATTAACTACACACAATAACACATTAACGACGTGCTATGTCACATGAATGGTTTTTAAAGTAATACCTTTGTGACATTTCAAAAATACAAGTAGTGTAAAAAAAAACCTGGTGTTTACTTTTTCATATCAAAATAAAACACATAGCAGTTTGGCTAATGAAGATAAAGTCAAATAAACAAGCTTTGTTCTTCTCCAACGCCTCCTATCAGTACAACAGTTTGGCCAGCAAAAATAAAGAGCGACACCTCTCACATAGAATACACAATCTTCACAGCCTGCGTTCAATTCGATAAAATGACAAAACATTTTAGCTAGTATTGATGTTAGTTGAACACTGATACAGTTTGCAGTTAAATAAAGGACGAGTGAACATCTCAGTCAGCAAGCTAAAGACTTTATAAACAAGTTGTGACAACATTAACGACACATCGCCTGCTGCATGTTTCCTCACCTCATTAACTCTAAGTCACAGCAGCTGATGAACGCTGTATTGAGAAAATAAAAGCAACATCAAAAAATCTCCTTCGCTGTATACTTTTAGTGTGGGGCCATTATACCGTTTACTTTTACATCCCTCGTCCATTAACAAGTAAAAAGTCAAGGACGGTTACGGCATGTTGTTGCCGCCGATGTTGGTCAATTTTTTAGGGCATGACGGCAAATGACGATGGCGGTCGCGGTAGTTTCGGCGGTTGCCGTGGTTAAATTATAGGGACGGCGTGGTGAAGTTGGTAGAGTGGCTGTGCCAGCAATCGGAGTGTTGCTGGTTACTGGGGTTCAATTCCCACCTTCTACCTTCCTAGTCACGTCCGTTGTGTCCTTGGGCAAGACACTTCACCCTTTGCCTCTGATGGCTGCTGGTTAGCGCCTTGCATGGCAGCTCCCGCCATCAGTGTGTGAATGTGTGTGTGAATGGGTAAATGTGGAAATACTGTCAAAGCGCTTTGAGTACCTTGAAGGTAGAAAAGCACTATACAAGTATAACCCATTTATTTATTTATTTATCATTTAAATTCGAGCCCTGGTCCCAGTTCAGTCTTCAATATTACTCGTGTAACACGCTTGGGGCTAGGGCTGACCGCAGCCTACTGAGTATTGTAATGCAGTCTTCCCTCGCCAAATCACGCTTTGAAAATGTTGTCGCTTGTAAAGGTGACTGTGTGGTTGTTATTTCATGTCTAGAGGACTTTCTTAATGTTAAAAACATATTTAGAAAGCTGTAAACAAGTTGTTTTATGCTCCAGCTATGAAAATATTCAATTTATAATTAATCCTTCCTACTTTGCATAATTGTATTTGCCACAGCCTGGCCCAGAACCAATTAAAAGGGATAAACGAGAGTTTTGCTGTATTACTTCTGATGACCAGAAATAGATTTGGCTGTGGGAATGTATACATAAAATACACAACTAAATAGACTTAAAGTATGTTTATAATTACATATAGAGAAATAATGTATTATTATTTGGGGTGTCAAAAAAAAATCTATTTTCGAATGAAACGCGATTCTTATTTGTAACGATTTTTAATCCATAAAAAAAAAATGTAAAAATCGATTAAAAAAAATACAATTACATACAGATTTCTATTTACTCTAAATATATCATATATGAATGATGCACACAAAGACTACATTGACAACTACAATTCACTTAATTCCAATATATTCCATAGTCATGTAATTATATTCCAGATAATGTCCAAAGATTATATGAAAGTTAAGAAAATAGGTAAATAGGCCCAAGGGGATAGAAAAGTGTTCGATATCTCCTACCACACTGAACCCAATTCAGATCTGTTATGCCACTTTGGCATTAATTTAAAAAAGTGTATAAAACACAAAAAATTGACAAAAACTATGAAAAAAAAACATTTTCTTTAGGCATTATATCTTTAGGGAAAAGGTTTAGCTACACTATAAAGTTAAATATACGGTCATTTTAGAAATACAGCTGTAAATCCTTCATGATTATGGCGTTTGAAGCGATGCTAAATTAGCAATTATATCTATGGGCTTTTAAATTGATGCAGCTGCAGTGCTGCTAAACCAAACTAAAACTATTACAAAGGCTGAATATAACTTTAATTTGAAGTCTAATTCCAGGGTGTACCTCGCCATCCGCCTGAATACAGCTGATATAGGCTCCAGCACCCCCCGCGACCCCGAAAGGGACAAGCGGTAGAAAATGGATGGATGGATTGTATTCATGAGGGAATTCAGTCCATCAAAGTAGCTCAATCAAACAACTGCCGAGTGCGATTACATAATCAGCTACTGAAGTGACCGTTCACCATGATAATGAGTGTTTATGCTGTATTATGCTATTATTAACACATCAATTTTATGTAATAGGGGGCCTTTAATATACAATGTTCTAATTCGCAAGTCAATCCTCCAATGATATTACTCACTTGAAAATGTTTGGGGGTTATAAAGCCTTCAGTCGGCATGTGCTGCTCAATCACCATAAACCTCACAGCAGCGCCCTGACCCTGTGACCCCTGACCTCAACCTTAGATCCCACAGTTGAAGTGGTGAACAACATGGAGGACCTCAGGGTGCTCGAAAACCAGCCGGCTGAGTTCATCTGCCAGTTCTCGAGGCCGGTCAAGGCTGAATGGAAGAAAGACGGGCAGCTATTGCAGCCCGATGGCCGCAGGGTGGTAGTGGAGCAGGACTGGACAGTGGCTCGCTTGTACATTAGCCGTGTGTCTGCTGGAGACACGGGGACATACTCCTGTGAGGCAGAGGGGACCCGTGTGGTTGCTTCGCTTCATGTGGAAGGTGAGCTCTCCTCCACATGGAAAGAGCACCTACCTTGAAGGAGCCTCCTTTGCTCCTTCTTACCAATGACGCTATGCAGTAATAGTGTGTTTTTTGTCATAAAAACCAAGAATTACATAGTTGTAATCTTCTTTTTTTCTTTTTACACCCCCTAGCTAAACCTATCAACATAGTCCAGGGCCTGGAGAACGTGGAGACCTTTGATGGGGGAGAAGGGCTCTTCGAGTGCGCCTTATCCCGCCCAGAGAACAAAGACTGCCAGTGGCTTCTCGGTGACAAACCAGTGAAGCAATCCCCCAATGCTGAGATTGTGTCCTTCGAGAGCGGCCGTCGTCACCTGCTCCTACTCAAAGAGCTGCGGATTAGTGACAGCTGCACTGTTACCTTCAGAGCAGGCACTGCGTCCACATCTGCTGAGCTGTCTGTCAAAGGCTGGCAGCTAGGTGTGGTGAAGAGCCTGGAGGACACGGTGGCTGCAGTCGGAGAGAGGGTGGAGTTCTGCGTGAAGCTGACTGAGCCCGTGCCTCCAGCGGAGGTCTTTTGGTACGCTAATGGAGTGGAACTCATGCATGGCGACCTGTGGACCATGAGGGCCGACGGCTGCTCCTATCGCCTCATCCTGAGACAGGCACCGCTTTTGCCCCAACAGGAAATCACATTTGCAGCACGAGATGCTCTCTCTCTGGCCAAGCTCTCCATTATTAGTAAGTCTTTGAATTTGCCTATTTTTTGCTTTTTCGGGCAGCACGGTGGAAGAGGGGTTGGTGCATCTGCCTCACAATACGAAGGTCCTGAGTAGTCCTGAGTTCAATCCCGGGATCAGGATATTTCTGTGTGGAGTTTGCATGTTCTCCCTGTGACTGCGTGGGTTCCCTCCGGGTACTCCGGCTTCCTCCCACCTCCAAAGACATGCACCTGGGGATAAGTTGATTGGCAACACTAAATTGGCCCTAGTGTGTGAATGTGAGTGTGAATGTTGTCTGTCTATCTGTGTTGGCCCTGTGATGTGGTGGCGACTTGTCCAGGGTGTACCCCGCCTTCCGCCCAATTGTAGCTGAGATGGGCTCCAGCGACCCCCCGCGACCCCAAAAGGGACAAGCGGTAGAAAATGGATGGATGGATGGATGTTCCAGAGTCAATCTGTCATCTTCATAAATTCTATGATTGTACAAGATATGTGTGTGCTGTGGGCATGTGGGCACAGACACAAAAAACGAAAGCCAGTCAAAGCCAACATTTAATTTGGTTCGTGTGGAAATGTTTTACAAAGTTTAATTTTTAATTGTGAAAAATATCATCTGTTCTCCTAAACCACCAATGGTAACATGAGCTAGCCCTTTAAAATTCATGATAAATCAATCAAACACTAAAAGCTAAAGGAGACCTACAGTATAATGATGTTAATCAACATTTAAAACACTTCCTTGTAGTCTAGATCAGCGGTTCTGCACCCTTTGTGACCTCGGGGCCTAACTTTTCCACTACAGCTGGGGCCAGGACCCACTCAAATATTAACACTGAATTAGTAATCTTACTCTTAATTTTAATTGTATTCAATGAGGTGGAGACTTGTCCAGGGTCTACGCCACCTTCTGCCTGAATGCAGCTGCGATAGGCTCCAGCACCCCCCATGACCCCGAGATGGACAAGCAGTAGAAAAATGGATGGATGGATGGAATTATACCTGACATACTTACAGTTTACAACCTAGTCAAACGATATGAAACCATGTGTTAATCACAAAGATTATTATTTGTTTACACATAAACCTTAGGGTTAGGTCAGGCTGATTAGAAAAACAATAAATAACCAAATGTACTACATTAGAAGGGACTTATAAATAACTGATGACTTTAGCTCCAGACCTCTTCGGTTTGTTGATGGATGGATGGATGTCATTACTGCCACAAGTGGTGGAAAAGTGTATTACAACTGAGTACCACTGTGGCCCATGCGGACCACAGTTGAGCACAATATATATTTTTGGCTGCCTTGTAAGGGGATATTGCAGCCCAACAATGGGCTCGGCTTGTAGTAACAGTTGTTCTTCCTCCATATATTCAGCTTTAAAAAGATAAGGTTGCGAATCTTCATTTGCCCTAAAATAGTCGTCTTCATTGTTTATTACCAAGTCTGCCATGATTACAACACACATAAGCTTTTTGTTTCCGGAAGAAGGAACGCACATCCGTTGCCAGAAGTCGGAAGTGCGCTGTTATGGAAACAGAAAACAATGCTGTCAGTCAACTGATTAAAATGATCAAAATACGGTAAATATTGAACATATTACATATTGTTATTAAAACATATCTGTTACTAATTACTACATTACTTTATATGTAGACTTGCAGTGTGTATACAAAACGTCGATGGAGGGTTTTGAAGTTGTCTTAGAGGGCTTTGAAGGCTACAACTGTGACTCCCATTAGCTGCATCTTCCCAAGCGTTTTTTTTTATCATATTTAAAATCTTAATTAAAAAAGAAGACGTGTGTGTTCTTGTCTCTCATAATGATTGTGAACGATACGCAAAATTCCAAAAAAAGTGCAGTGCCCTCCTTTTTTTTTTTTTTTTTTTTGTCTTGTCCAGCTTCTCAGGCAAATCAAATTGTTGATGTAGATGCCCATATCGGCTGTACAAATGTACTTTACAAAAGATAAGTGTGGGATACTTCTCTTGTTGCCTTATTTATATTTGACTTTATTAAATGGATTTATATTATTATTTGGTGCAGCCGGGCCGTAGCAGGAGGGGATAGAAAGTGAAAAAAAGGAAGAGGGGGAAATTGTGGGGACAAGAGGAAAATAAGACAGAGAGACAACAACAGCAAACACAACAATAACAATAACAACAACAATAGAACAACATCAGCAAATCGCATATTTTAAAGTTAATGTTAAAGTACCAATGATTGTCACACACTCCCACAAGGTGTGGCGAAATTATTCTCTGCATTTGACCCATCACAATAATTTTTGGTGATTTAATCCCCAATTCCAACCTTTGATGCTGAGTGTCAAGCAGGGAGGTACAAATATGATGGTAAAAGTGATAGCAAAGCAGCAGTTAGTGAAATAAATAATAATACAGAAATGACAATGAACATCATTACACTACAAATGGAGCAATACAAATACCAATAGAAATAGCACTATTGATAATGAATAATAACAAAAATTACCTCTATAATAACAATAATTACCTCATAATAACAATAATTACTTAATAATAACGATAATTACCTCGTGCAGTACCCCTTTAATTGGATAGTGATGATGTTGTAATGCTTTATGTACAATGTCAATGTGATGATTATACAATGGATGGAAAGGAGAACAAACTTTGCATTCTGTGGGGTTTTCTCTCTTTTAAATCCTGCTGCTTTCTTCCCCACAGCTGTACCGGACCCCCCAGAGGACCCGGAGGTCTTCAGTAAGACTAAACAATCTGTCACCCTTTCCTGGTTCACTCCTCTGCAAGACGGAGACAGCCCCATCCTGGGCTACAAGGTGGAGATGAGGCTGGCGGACAGCTCTCTCTGGCTTCCTTGTCATTCTGCTCCCGTGTGTAACACTGAGTTTGTGGTGGAGAATCTCATCCCGGGCAGTGGCTACAGGTTTAGAGTGGCAGCTATTAATAGAGCCGGCACGGGCGAGCCGGTTGAGCTTCCTCTGACTGTGCAGCTCGGTGAGTGAATGCTTGGTTTAGCACTTGAATTGGTATAATGTTATTAGTATTGCATATATATGCTGTTTTTGAGATGCTCGGCAATAACCTTTATAAAAGTGGTTTCAGGACAACTTCAAAGGTGCGTTATCTTTCATCCTTTATATTTAGTCGACGGAATTTACTGTAATTTTAGTCGACTAAAACTAGACTAAAATTAAATGAATTTAGATGACTAAAGCTTGTTTGACTAAAACCAGTGGCGGGCCGTGCGTTTCTCACCTCGGCCTTCAGTGATGTCCTACTTAGTCCGACTTCACCTCTCAAAATACCGTAATGTATGTCACCACATGGACACGGTTGGAGATACTATAGAGAAACACACTTGCACGCTACTGGGCATTGATCCCCTCAACAGTGTACAAAAGGGTCTATTTTTCGGCGCATTTAACATTCAATAAACCCGCATCATTCATTAAAACATATCTTACGTGGTACTGTCAAAATATAAAGAATTATATAAAACAAACGAAACATAAAAAAAATAAAGAAATAAAATATTTGAACTCACAATTTGTAGCACCCATCCGACGCCATATAAGCCAGTGGTGCCGACGTAGTAGTCGGTTGGTTTGTGTGAAAGTGGCGGGGAAACCATTTCGCCGCCGGTGTACCAAAATGTGATTGCCTGCCAAAAATATATTTCTTTCGCGGTAGCGCGCACCGCTCGCTAAACCTGCATTGCTTGGCTTCGTCTGTCCACAGCGGATTACTAGGTGTAAGACAAACACTTTATCTTCAAGGGTATTGTACCGGTGAGTTTTCTGTGGTGCCACTTCCTGTTTTCGCAACTTGTGATTGGATACTCACTTAAGACTCCCAAGTGAGTATCCAATCACAGCGTTAGGCCAGCTAGAAGGCCTTACTGACAACAACTCGTGATCTGATTGGCTATCGCAATTGTCTATCACCTCTATGTGTCCGTTCACTTACAGTGCAAAGACGCCCGCATTGTTGATTCCGAAGGCAGATTTCGTACAGTATGGCAACATAAACTAGCTGAATTCTGATTGGATACAAACTCTAAACTAAAAACAACAGTATTGGAAGGAGCATAATATGACATGATAAGAATATGAATACATTTAGATTTTTAGGGAAAATTCATTAAAAATTACTTTTATCTTTAATTATGATCATGAATTCTGGTTATGTTAGGCCAGCAGAGAAGGCCCACCACTGACTAAAATAAATTTTATTCAAAAGACTAAACTAAAACTAAATGTAAAACTAAAAATTAACACTCTTGATGATAACTAAGGCAAACATTTTTTTTAACAAAATGAACACTGCTCTATATGCACAAAATCTCTAAAGGCTCTATGAAAACTCTGTTTGTTTCTATAGAAACGGAGGTAAAAGAAGTCGAGGTGGAGCAACTAGGACAGCCCAGTTTGCCTCCAGAGGCTGCTGAAGAGGGTGACCTTCATGAACTGTGGGAGGCCTCGGCAAAGAAAAGGCGCATGAGTCGAGAACCCACTCTTGACTCCATCACTGAACACCCTGAGGATGATAAAAAAGGAGCCCAAACGAAAACTCAACAGGAGAAGGAAGTGAAGTTGACCAAAAAGCAACCTGAGAATGGTTCTGGGGGATCTTCAATTGTATCGTACCTCAAAAAGAACAGCCAGGTTCAGGTATCCACTGTGACCTCCGAGGACGAGGATGCCACTGCGAGGTTCTTCAAACACTTCCAGATGGTTGATAAGACAACTGAAATCAAAACGACAACGACGATGACTCAGCAGACTGAAACAAAGTATGTGTCAGTAGAGGACACGGACATCGTGGAGATCAGCAAGGAAGACGAGCCTGAGCTGAGAGAAGCTGCTATTAAGATCCAAGCGGCATTCAAGGGCTACAAGGCACGCAAGGACATGCGGCCTGTCTTTAAGGATGTATTCAAAGACCAGACCAAAGAACCTGATGGCACCATCCACCTGGAGTGTGTGGCAGAAGGTCGACCTGATAGAGTACGCTGGCTGAAGGATGGAGAACCGCTGTGTGACGGCAAGCACCACCATATCGACATCTACAATGACGGCACATGTTCTTTGGTCATCACCGCCATCACCACAAAAGACACGGGGGTGTACACATGCGAGGTCACCAATAAGTTTGGCGTCATCTCTCACAGTGGGAAGGTGACAGTGGGAACGGTGAGGGAATCATCTGGGCGGCGTCCACTCTCAGTGGGCTACAGCGCTGACAGCGAGCCCGACAGCTCATCGGGCAGCGAGATGGATGAATCCCTGAGGCAGGCCAGCAGACGCCTCCGCCACCTGCTGCGCACAAGCCTCCCCCCGGACGTAGAGGAAGAGCCTTTTGTCAGTGCGGATGAAGGAGACCTGAATCCCCCGGATCCCCACTCGTACCGTGAGGACGACACTTACATTTACATCCGCTTTGACACGTGGGGGGAGGCAGACGTGGCCTCAAAGAGGTTCCAGGAGATGTTTACAATCCACGGAGTTCCCGTGGAAACCACCATCTTGGAGGCGGGACATCTCAAAGTGGAGTTGCGGATTAGGAAGTTGGGTTATACTCAGGATGGAACCGAAACACCTACACAAGAAAAACAGCCTCCTGCATTCCTGTCTGGAGCTCCTGGTAGGAAAGTCAAGAGCACAACTGAAAAATAGAAAAATGTGTGGATTAAAGATGATGAAACCAATTTGGTGTACAGTAGAACCCCAATATTAGTGGTGGTTACGTTCCATGCCCCTTTTGTAAAGGCTGAAAAAACTGCAAATAGGATAGGATAGACTAGACTTTTATTTATCCCACAATGGGGAAATTATATTGTTGCAGTGCAGGTTTTTACATACAATAACAGAAGTAAAGCATAATGAAAAACAACAAAATAGTAATAAATATTACATATTGCTCACTAATATGTATAGCTAGAAGATAAAATACAATAATAAAATACTAACATCCATATTGCACACCACAAAAAAAAAATCGCAGTAATCACATAAATGAGTTGTAAAGTCTTATGGCTGTCGGTAGAAAGGACCTACGGTAGCTCTCCTTTCACTGTGGATGTATTTGTAACAGTCTAATGCTGAAGGAGCTATCAAATCAAATCAAATCAAGCTTTATTTATAAAGAGCTTTTCGTACATAAAAGTATGTGAAAGTAAGTGCTTTACAAAGTTAAAAACAATACCCCGGTGACCCATATCCCCCATTATCCCATATGTATGCACGGATACAGATACCAAACACAAACACACACACACACAACATACACACATAAGCAACTATATGGACCAATGATTGCATGGCTGAGTACAGAGGAGACATGTGAGTAATAACTATCACAAGAGCCATCTGCACCAGGAGGTCATCAGACCATGGCCACACGGACGCTGACACAAAAGCGCCCCCACAAGCACGGCCGATAACCCCTGAGGCAGATGGCTCATCTGAGGAACGTTGGAAAATAAAAATAATAAAACGTGTAAAATAGTAAGAACAATGTGTAGAGATAAATAATAAAATACAAGTAAGACATATGAAGATTAATAGAAAATAAAAATAATTTAAAAAAATCTATATATATATCTACATACAGTAAATAAATAATAAATAAATATGAATAAATAAAATATTGCATAACTAATAGGATAAAAAGTAAAACACGAATGACTTCAATAAAATTATTAATATCAGGTAAAAGCTAAATCAAAAAGGTGGGTCTTAAGCCTGCTCTTAAAAACATGGGCCTCCACAGTGTTGTGCACGTGGGGATATGGATTGGAAATTATTATTACTACTATTTATATATTACAATTATTATTATTACCATCACACAACATCACACCTTGTCAGAGCATTTTCCTGCTGGAAAATGTTGAGTGCATTGACTTGTAAAACGGCGCCCTCTGTTGAAATCGTAGCTACAGCATTATTTTTTCCTTGTAGATGGGGCCATCAAACCACTTTCTATTTCAATTGCTATAAAAAAATTTTTTTACAATTTTCAGCAAAAAAGATAAGTGTGCGAGGGAGTGAATAGGCAGGGATGTACTACTGTGTAATGTATATGTGCTGAAACATCAACATTTTACCTTAGTGTGGTATAAGTGATGGAGTAATTCAGTGAAATATCTAATAATATGACTGAATAATAATGACTATGCCCAGGGACAATCAAAAGAAACACACTTGGGACACCGTTGAGGTAACTAATGAGTTATAGGGATACAGGTTCTTGATCGGCCTCGCTTTTTAATGGTGTAAAATCCTTTTTTCAGCAATTTTTGGCGTATCAGGAGATTTTTCATGAGTTGGTGTTTCCGCACACATTATTGACCAAACCTACTTTTCTCTTACAAATCTTCCCAATTTTTTGGAATTTTACACGTGTTTTCATTGTCAGAGTCTGTAACATTAAACTTAATGTTACCTTAAATTGATCCAGTGCAATCCACATCAGTTTAAATTCCCATTCAGCATTTTCCCATTTCAAGACCTTAAAACTCTTTTATTAATTTGGCTAGACAAATCATGCATTTTTAACTACGATACCTTAACATTATGTCCTGTTCCTCTTCTAGCTGCCCCGGTCTTCTTGACAGAGTTACAAAATCAGGACGTCCCAGACGGCTACCCGGTCAGCTTTGACTGCGTGGTGATCGGAAAACCCTCCCCAGCGGTACGCTGGTACAAAGATGGCAAACTGCTGGAGGAGAATGACCATTATATGATCAACGAGGACCAGGAGGGCTGCCATCAGCTTATCATCACCGCCGTACTGCCCACCGACATGGGCGTCTATCGCTGCACGGCGGAAAACAGCAGCGGCATCGTGGCCACTAGGGCTGAGCTCAGGGTCGACAGTAAGTTTTTTTTGTTTGCGCACATGAAAGTTTGTTGTATATAAGTAAAATGAAAATGTACTTTTCTTGATCAAAGGTCACTTTTCAAACAGCACACTTTACCTCAAATTTTAAGTATTTATTAGGGCTTTCTAGATCTCTTGTTGCCGTATTAAATATAAGGCGGCAGAGGGGAACTACTAGCAAAAGAAGAGCTGTCTTACATATTTGGGGTCTAAAGACACTCTTCAGAAGTATATTTTGGAAGTTTATTTTTTTATATAATAGCAGAATATAAAAATAACCTACATATTCAATTAAGCGGACAGCATTTTGGATTGGAATATTTGGAAACAAGGCCGAAAATCGTAGGACCAAAACTATTATGTCAATTGCTATTAAAAATTGCATTTATGGCTATGACTGTATACTATGTACCTCACTAAAATCAATGCATTTATCCTTCAAAGAATAAAACAATCATAGAAATTTGAAAATATGTATTTACCACTGGTTTCCCAACAACATAAAATAGAAAAAATATACTTTGATATATTTTATAATGATAATAATATAATAGATAGGCCAAATACTCAGCAGCTCAGCTTTTCTGGAAGTGGATGGACTGTGGGCTGGCCTCGGCTGGCCTGGACTTTAGGCTTCCGCAAGATGATTGGATGATCCGTCTGAGGCTGAATCCCTTATTAAGTGACAGCAAAATGAGCAAATCAGCAATTTTGAAACATAAACACTACCGCGGAGCATTTTTAAAGAGACTTTTCCAATCCTTGTAGTGACTTTATTTATATAAAAACGACTAGTGACAAATCTAGCATCTTTTTCCTGGTATTATTGGAGACTGGACTCATGTTCGGAGACACTTACAGTGTCCTCGGCGAGCAGTGAGGGCTGTTGTGTGCCTCCACGGTCCCAAAGCACTCAGATGGTCACACTCGCTCACGCTTCTGCTCCTTGAAAGACCAGCAGCTGCTCACTGCCCTCTAGATACTTCTAGAGGGAAGTGTGCTTCTTGCTTAAGTCATCACAACATCCTCTTTAAGGAGTACTGTTTTAGTGATAAAAGTATTTTGGACGAAATCCGAAAATGCAAATTTGGGCTATTTTCGGCCAAACATTTTTCGTATCCGAAATTTCAGTTTGTCGCTTTTTCCAATCCAATCCACTTTATTTATATAGTACTATTAACAACAAAACTCTGTCAAGAGTGCTGCACATAAAACAAACAATAAGAAGTAGTTAAATTAAAATTATTTAAAATAACAATAGATAAAATAATGAAATCAATTAAAAAATAAAATAATACAAAAAGTATAATAATTATAATAAAAACACCAAAATAAGTCAAAACAAATTTATAAAATAGAATAAAACAATAAAATACAGAAATGACCACACGACTTAAAAGCCAGAAACTAAAAGTGGGTTTTAAGACGAGTCTTAAAACATTCAACAGTGGCTTATGATGCTAATTTCAATATAATGATGATCAATATAGCAGTCTCACAATGCTGACAAGCAGCTAAGAAATTAACAAAGAATTATGATGAATGTCAAAAATATATATTTTTCCCCCCAAAATTTGGTGTTGTCTTTTATTCAGTGTTGACTTATATTTGGGTTAATGCAGTACATCACACATAGAGTAGGTCAGTGGATGCCCAGCCAATTAGTTCTTGGTCATGATAGGCTTTGACCTCCATACTGCTCACAAGTGATCATACGCTCCATCAGTGTCTTGCAGCTCTGATTATGACACCGCTGCTGATGCTGCCACTGAAACGTCATCTTACATCAGCGCCAAGGGCTACCTGTCCAGGTAAAGCAGTTTATCACCAAAATATACATTAAAATGCATTGTTGAGCAATGCAATATTCTCCCTTTCCCTTCCAGGGAGACTGAGACCTTTGAGTCTGTAACAGAAGATGATCAGCTGCCACAAATCGTGGAGGAACTTCACGATGTTCATGCCAGTCCAGGTTCACCGATAGCTAGGATGCAGCTCAGAGTAAAAGGTATACATGCTGTAAACTTATAAACCAAAAATCCCCAAAATTCAAACACACACGTTTTGTTTCCAGGTTTCCCCAAACCAAGGGTTTATTGGTTCAAAGAAGGCCAACCCCTGCGGGCCTCGGAACGGGTGTCGTTGTTAGCCCAGCAGGATGTTCATGCCTTAGAGATCCTGGAGGTGAAGAAAGACGACATGGGGGAGTACTCTGCTTACATCAGTAATGCAGCGGGTTCTGCTTACTCCTCTGCCCGACTCATAGTTCTGAGTGCGTATGCCAGAAAATATATCACTTCACAAACACTGTGCAATGCAAATTAATTTGACTTCACTGTTTACAGACCCAGGGGAGATTCTTCCACAAGATCAGAAAGGTAATTCGGGCTTCTTTCTCTCAAACATACGGTTTTAATGTGACTGGGATTGAGCACTTTTTTTCTCATAGACTCCCGTGAGTCATTGGTGCCACCACGTTTCCTGGAAAGGTTCAGCAACAGAAAAGTGAAACAAGGAGCCAGCATCACGTTATCTGTCAAAGTGGAAGGTTTGCTCACCAAACGTACTTATCTTTCAAGATGACCTAATTCATTGTAACACTGTTAAATACTGCTTTAGGGTCTCCCACTCCGATGGTCTCTTGGCTAAAGGAGGAGTCGCTGGAAGACGTGCTGTGGATCAAGACCGACACCAAGGGATACAAAATAGCAAGCTCAGGACGCCAGCATAGCCTCATCTTGATGGATGTGGGAACAGAGTACACCGGTGCCTATACATGCATTGCCACTAATAAGGCGGGACAGTCCATCTGTACCGCTCACTTCGAGGTGGATGACAGTAAGTAACAACTAATCATATTCTTATACTCTTTATATTAACGCTGTGGTCACCTTTTGGTGTTTATTACTGTCATGATTTGTAGTTAGAATATGTATATTTTCTCCCCTTCTTTCAGCTCCACTACAAAAGAAAGAGACCAAACCCTCAGAGTAAGTTTTATACATGTCCCAGAAATGGCATAAATTGTACATATACAAGATGTTTATTTGTTTATTTGAAAAGGATCCCCATTAGCCTATGCTATTGCAGTCAGCTAGTCTTACTGGGGTCCACACAAAACATTACATATTATGAAAACAGTTTAAAAACATTGCAAAACACATACAAAATATAAAACTACAAGACTGTATTACATGTGTTCAGGTTTTAGTCATTATACGTGTTTGCTACAAATATACACCATATACACGCACCCAACAGCTGAGTAGCAAAACCAACATTTTAAAGTGCATGCAAGGGTAGATAAATTTGCTGGACACTGCACGATACTTTAAATGTATCATGACAAGTAACATGTATGAGTTTTACACTAACAACTGATTAGCATAAACAATATTTTAAAGTGCATGCAAACGGAAGAAGGAGCTGAGCCGGAAGGCAAAGCTCTCAATTTACCGGTCGATCTACGTTCTCATCCTCACCTATGGTCATGAGCTTTGGGTTATGACCGAAAGGACAAGATCACGGGTACAAGCGGCCGAAATGAGTTTCCTCCGCCGGGTGGCGGGGCTCTCCCTTAGAGATAGGGTGAGAAGCTCTGCCATCTTGGGGGAGCTCAAAGTAAAGCCGCTGCTCCTCCACATCGAGAGGAGCCAGATGAGGTGGTTCGGGCGCCTGGTCAGGATGCCACCCGAACGCCTCCCTAGGGAGGTGTTTAGGGCACGTCCGACCGGTAGGAGGCCACGGGGAAGACCCAAGACACGTTGGGAAGACTATGTCTCCCGGCTGGCCTGGGAACGCCTCGGGATCCCCCGGGTGGAGCTGGACGAAGTGGCTGGGGAGAGGGAAGTCTGGGCTTCCCTGCTTAGGCTGCTGCCCCCGCGACCCGACCCGGATAAGCGGAAGAAGATGGATGGATGATGGCAAAGGTAGATAAAGTTGTTGGTCGCTGCATAATACTTCTAATGTGGAACTACAAACTGAACTACAAAAAGATGTTGCCTACAGCCACAACTGTTGCAGTATGGCAGGTGTAACACATCTGTGTTTCAGACCAACATTTCAGTAGCACAACCAACATTTTAAAAGTGCATCCACTGTTAGATAAAGTTGCTGGATGCTGCATGCTATTTGTAATGTGGAGTTGATTAAAATGACAAGAGTTTTCCTACAGCCACAGCTGCTGCAGTATGGCAAGTGTAACACAAAGAGTTAGCACATCCAACATTTTAAAGTGCATGCAAAGGTAGATAAAATTGCTAGATGCTGCAATATACTTCAAATGTGGAGCTAATAAGACCTGCAGCAGGGGGTCGTCTACTGCCACAGCTGTTGCAGTATGGCAAGTGTAACACACATGAGTTTCACACCAACAAATGAGTATCACGTCCAACATTTTAAGGCTAGTGGACACTGCAAGATATTTCAAATGTGGCGCTTCAACATGAGGTTTTCCTACAGCTGTTGCTGTATGAAAAATGTTTCACGCATGAGTTTCAAACCAACAACTGAGTAGCTCAACCAAGATTTTAAAGTGCATTAAAGGGAGATCAAGTTGCTGTGCTGCAAGATTCATCAAATAGGGAAGTGTAACATGCAGAAGTGTCACACAAAATGTTAAAAGGCACAA
Organism: Entelurus aequoreus; assembly: GCF_033978785.1. Taxonomy (NCBI): domain Eukaryota; kingdom Metazoa; phylum Chordata; class Actinopteri; order Syngnathiformes; family Syngnathidae; genus Entelurus; species Entelurus aequoreus. The sequence goes on from NC_084746.1 coordinate 28,750,173, forward strand.
CCGGCATCATACTCCTGTTGTCTTGTGAAGTTATTCAAAATAGTTTGACTACAGCCATTGTTAAAGTCAATGTTTTTTGTTTGTTTTTCTAATGGTAACATTGAATTTTATTCCAATCATTAGAGTTCTTGGGATTAAAGTCAGTCCACCAAAGGAGGATGCAAACAGGGGGCAAGGTGATAAATAACCGTTTTTTTAGTATCACTGTAAGTACTTTATGGCTAACATGGTTTTTGTCTTGTGTACTGCTTCAAGAGAGTAAAATGCCCTACTTAGGAGAGGTCGGTTCAGAGGAATTCCTCATGAAACTCACCTCCCAGATTACTGAAATGGTATCAGCCAAGATCACCCAAGGTAAGTTTGTTTGTCATGGACCATTCTGTCTATGCAGTTCAAACAATGGACATAAATAGTAATAAGATTACATTTCATGATATTTTTTGCAATTTCCCGCCTGTGTGAACCTAAGCTTTGATACTAGCCAATCATTAAAATTGTGTTGTTTATAAAAGCCCATCCGTTTGATCAAATCAAGAATTGCAAAAGTCAATTCTTGAGTGTTAAAAATTATACTTAAAAAGCTCTGTGTTAGCGCTTGTGTTGACTGCACGTATTGTTCATGTGTTTAAAACTAGTATAGCTTCATCCATACATCATCACTTACTCTATATTCAACCATCACTTTATTAATACAGCCCATAAAATGCTCATCCGATCCACCAATCTGTTATTCAGACAGCACACAGAATCTGGAAGTGCTCCAGTGGATGAAATCTTGGCCCAAAACTACCAGTATGTATTCCACATGCATCCATTTGTTCATGATTATTGATGAAGCGGTGATGACTTCTTAAAAACTGTCATCCTATTTTCTTAGAATCAAATATAGTGCTCTAGGCTATAACCACACTCTCTCCCAACTCAAATTGGCAGCTTTTTTGTTGTTGTATTATTAATACTGTAGCTTGTACTGGTCATTGTTTATTACTAAAACAATGCAGTCACTGAAATACTAACAAACTATAACAGTGAAGTATATTATATTGACTTTTGTGCTCCAGTTTTTTTAAATTCATATCAATACTGTATGTTAAATGTATATATTTATAAAATATATAGTATATAACTAAATTATATGTTTTAAATATATATGTGTTTATATATACGCATACATATATACACACATGTATATATTTAAATTATATATTTTTCAATATATATATATGTCTGTGTATATATACATACATATATACACACACATATATATGTACATATACATATATATGTGTATATACTGTATATATGTAAGTATATATATATGTATGTATGTATATACAGTATATATGTATGTATATATATGTATGTATATATGTACATATACATATATATGTGTATATACTGTATATTTGTAAGTATATATATATGTATGTATGTATATACAGTATATATGTATGTATATATATGTATGTATATACATATATAAATATATATATATATATGTATATACAAACGTATATATGTATATACACATATATAAATATATACATGTGTGTATATATATATATATATATATATATATATATATATATATATATATATATATATATATATATATATGTATATGTATACATATATATGTATATGTATATATATATATAGCAGGACAGAGCTTTTTTTCCTGTCACTCACACACACCAGTGACATTGCACTATGAAGTCAAAACACAATGACCGCATGCTCTTGAACGAGGCGTTTTATATTAAGGTCTACGCAGTGTTTGGTCGTTTTGTATTGAGGTTAATACAGTACTGTATATTGTAGTGTTAGCGTTACGTTCATTAGCATGAAAATATGTTACTCGTGTCAACTTACTAGCAACTAAACTGCTAACACGTCCAACATAATAGCGACACATTTGACCTGTATTTTGATTATACCACTTGATCCCCTTCCTGTGTTGCTGCCCCAGCTTCATTGCGAGTGCCAGGCGCTGACAGCGACGACGAGACCAAGACACCTTCGGCGTCACCTCATCACGGCCGCTCTCGTCCCCCCTCCCTCGTGGCGGACTCCTCCTCTGAATCTGATGAAGGGGATGCCAGGGGAGAGGTAAGACACTGCCATGTACAGTCGCGATCAAAAATGTACGTACACTTGTAAAGAACATAATGTCATGGCTGTCTTGAGTTTCCAACAATTTCTACAAGTCTTATTTTTTGGTGATCGAGTGATTGGAGCACATACTAGTTGGTCACAAAAAACCTTCATGAAGTTTGGTTCTTTTATGAATTTATTATGGGTCTACTGAAAATGTGACAAAATCTGCTGGGTCAAAAGTATCCATACAACAATGTTAATATTTGGTTACATGTCCCTTGGCAAGTTTCACTGCAATAAGGTGCTTTTGGTAGCCATCCACAAGCTTCTGGTTGAATTTTTGACCACTCCTCTTGACAAAATTGGTGCAGTTCAGCTAAATTTGTTGGTTTTCTGACATGGATTTGTTTCTTCAGCATTGTCCACGCGTTTAAGTCAGGACTTTGGGAAGGCCATTCTAAAACCTTGATTCTAGCCTGATTTAGCCATTCCTTTACCACTTTTGACGTGTGTTTGGGGTCATTGTCCTGTTGGAACACCCAACTGCGCCCAAGACCCAACCTCCGGGCTGATGATTTTAGGTTGTCCTGAAGAATTTGGAGGTAATCCTCCTTTTTCATTGTCCCATTTACTCTCTGTAAAGCCCAGAGCATAATACTACCACCACCATGCTTGACGGTAGGGTTGGTGTTTCTGGGATTAAACATATTGTTGGGTATTGTGGCCAAACGGTTCAATTTTTGTTTCGTCTGACCACAGAACTTTCCTCCAGAAGGTCTTATCTTTGTCCATGTGATGTCAAGTCCATGTCAGAGAACCAACAAATTTAGCTGAACTGCACCAATTTTGTCAAGAGGAGTGGTCAAAAATTAAACCAGAAACTTGTGGATCGCTACCAAAAGCGCCTTGTTGCAGTGAAACTTGCCAAGGGACATGTAACCAAATATTAACATTGCGATGTGTATACTTTTGACTCAGCAGATTTGGTCACATTTTCAGTAGACCCATAATAAATTCATAAAAGAACCAAACTTCATGAATGTTTTTTGTGACCAACAAGTATGTGCTCCAATCACTCTATCACAAAAAAATAAGAGTTGTAGAAATTATTGGAAACTCAAGACAGCCATGACATTCTGTTCTTTACAAGTGTATGTAAACTTTTGATCGCGACTGTATGTGCTGAAATGGTACGTTCCTGAAACTGAAACACTAAAAGACTGTGACTGTGTGTGTAGATGTTTGATATCTATGTAGCGACAGCCAACTACGACCCCACTGTGGCAAGCAAAGAGTCTATTTCCCTGAAGGAGGGACAGTATGTAGAGGTTTTGGACTCGGCTCACCCGCTCAAGTGGTTGGTACGGACCAAACCCACCAAGATGACGCCATCCCGCCAAGGCTGGGTGTCACCTGCCTACCTGGACAAAAAACTTAAAGTACGCCTGCATAGCATTGAAAAACACATTGGTGAGGTGTTCAAGGTTCTAAAGTCCATGCGTTCTTGTAGCTGTCTGCAGATGCAGGCGACATTCCAGAGGCAAGTGTTGAAGAGGTGTCTGAGGGAGAATACAAGAAGAAGTTATTGTACGTCAAACACTTTTATGCATTAAAAAAAAGTAGCGTAATCATCTTAAGCTGCGTGTTTCTCTTTTCTTTGCCATCTTTAGCCAACTGATCCAGGACTTGATCGGCGGTGAATCCGAGTTTGTCAAAGAGATAGGCTTCTTCACGGGTCATCACCTGAGGCACGCCGACAGCCCGGATGCACCAGCTGACGTCAGCAGCCAGAAAGAGTCCATATTTAGAAACATCGAGGACATTAAGGAGTTCCACAACAAGTGTGTTCACCTCTTGATGACCAGCTTATCTTACCACTTATCACTGTGGAAGTGACTCTCTATACGTTTATTTCAGGGCTTTCCTTCCCAATTTGAGCGACTGTGACACAGACGATGACGTGGCCATGTGCTTCCTGAAGAACAAGGAGGGCTTTGAGAAGTACCTCCAATATCTTGTAGGCCAGAGCCAGGCTGAGTGTGCCGTCAGTGACAAAACAGTGCACCACTTCTTCAAGGTATTACTGCTCTTCTTAGTGTTACCGTAAATGCTCAATTAAAGCCTCTATTCAGTGAACCGCACAGCCTCCTTTAGTTGACTGCTGCAAAAAAAATAACACTAAGTGGCTCTAACTACAGTAACGTTTAGATTAACACCTGTGACTGTAGGCACTTCTTTTTGGAGTTTGTATTTAATCAACTCCCAAAAAGATGGCAGTAGCTGAATTTGAATTACCATGCAGCGTCCAGAAACCTTATCTACTTCTCTGCACGCGCTTTAAAATGCCATTTGTGCTCTTTAGCAGTGGGTGTAAAACTCATGCGTGTTCCACTTGCTTTATTGTTGTTTACAATGAACTCATCAATGGTATTAATGCTGAATGAGGAGTTTGCTCATTGGTTCTGTCGCTGCTGCATTAGGCAACACTGTAGACTAAATCACCATGTTGTCAAAAAAAAAATTCCACTTTCTCATGCACTCCAAATTATTGTTCTAGGGGATTTATGTTGATTTTAATCTGCATTTAAAACATTTCCTTGTGGTCTGAATAATATGTATTATAACTAGTGTAGATTTTGCGCACATTTTGCTCCACAGTCACTTTTATAGCCCATTTTTGAGTCTGTCTTCTGAGGCGTTCCCAGATTGCCCCAGCTTTTGTAAAAGTATCACAATTTATCTTTTGAAAATGTCTAACTTTTTAAATATATATTTTAAAGTTGTCACTGCTCATTTTTTCACAGACACGGTGGAAAATAAACTTCATAAACATTAAAAAGATTCATATGGTCAATACATTAGGTACACCTGCACTCTCCGATTGATTCAGACCTGCATAAAAAAGCTGCTTTTAGCAGCATTTATGTCACTGCATATCGCACGTCTGTCAGTATGCGCATGCCAAAATGATATGAAAACAATACTTCATCTTACCTTTTATTGTGTTTCCTCATAGCCTGAATCAGAGGGGGAGGAGCTCCTCTGCCTCTGGCTGAGAGCGAGACTTTTAATGTCCAAATAAGCACATCCAAGCTAGCTGTGACATCAAAATGGAGCCCGACTGCAGAACCCTGCAAACAGAGGCATCCAAAACTGCGTGCAAGCGAACCTTATGATTTGGCACTTTGGCATTGTTTAACATGAGTACCCAACATGGTAACAACATTTATGAGTTAGAAAAGACCAAATGTATCACAGGTCTCCTTTAAAGAAGGAAATAACCTCCTCGCTCTTATCTGCTTTACATTAACTCCCATTCCTCTTTGTGGTGTTGGTAAATAAAAGAGAACATTTATGGTATTTTAGCCCTTGCTGGAGTAATTGAAATATTAACATTGTATTGAAGGAGTACATGGGAAAGGAACAAGCCACTGCCGACCAGCCTGTACGCAGCATCAACACCTACCTCCAGCAGCCTCTGGAGAGGATTCAGAAGTATAAAGTCTTCCTCAAGGTGATACAATTGTCTTTTGAGTTATTGTATGTCCGCAATTCTAACAAAAACCTGCCATCTCACCAGGAGCTCATTCGAAACAAGGCAAGAAATGGCCAGAACTGCTGCCTCCTGGAGGAAGCATACGCCATGGTGTCTGCGCTTCCTCAACGATCTGAGAACACACATCACGTCTCCATGATTGAGAACTACCCCGCCACCCTTGAAGCGTTAGGAGAGCCTCTCAGACAGGTAGATGCGACAGGACATCTCACTCTTTATTTGGGGTCTTGCACTTATCATTTATTTGGCACTAGGGACCTTTCCAAGTGTGGGAGGGCGCTCCTGGTATAAGAACATCTTCTAGAGGTCACCACCGCCACGTCTTCCTCTTCAAGAACTATTGCATCATCTGCAAATCCAAAAGAGACAGCAACATTGACACACAAACATATGTCTTTAAGAACATGATGAAGGTAAGATTTAACATATGAAAACAAGATTCATATCATCTGATCCGTCGTGATTTCCTCGCCTGCAGCTGAACAACATTGACGTGAACGAGACCGTGGAGGGTGACGATCGTGCTTTCGAGATCTGGCATGAACGTGAGGATTCTGTGAGGAAATACACCTTGCAGGCCCGAACTGTTACCATCAAAAACTCGTGGTTGAGAGACCTCAGAGAACTTCAACAGAGATACACCATGACTGCCTGGAGTGAGTAGGACCAAACATTATCCTGCCAAATGTGTTTAATACATTTTAAATGGCTGTATTTGTATTAGGAATGTTTTTATTTAAGCAATAAGCCATACGATGTTGGTGCAGATTGAGCATGTTATTTTCACTTATAGCTGTTGCCATTTATGTGCATTGGAGTCATGTAGGGCTGACTTAATTAGGGCTGCCCCAAATGAATATCGATCCGATATCAGGAAAATTATCAATCAATCAATCAAAGTTTATTTATATAGCCCTTAATCACAAACGCCTCAAAGTGCTTTACAAACCCCAACGACATCCTCGGTTCTGATCCCACATCCGGGCAAGAACACATTTTGGGAGGCACCACAGATGTGGCGACCTGTGCAATGGATGCCGAGTGGGTACAGTTAATAATGTGATACATCTTTAGTCCTCCAATAAGCACACATGGTTGGTCTTTCCTTGTTTTTAAAGTTAAAGTACCAATGATTGTCACACACACTAGGTGTGGTGAAATTTGTCCTCTGCATTTGACCCATCCCCTTGATCACCCCCTGGGAGGTGAGGGGAGCAGTGGGCAGCAGCGTAGCCGCGCCCGGGAATCATTTTTGGTGATTTAACCCCCAATTCCAACCTTTGATGCTGAGTTCAGTAAAGTCATTTATAAAAGTTAAACATTGTAGGCCAGGGGTCCCCAAACTACAGCCCGCCAGCATCCAAAATCCAGCCCGCAGGAAGTCCCAAGTTAAAAAAAACAAAAAAAAAACAACTTTTATTATTTTTATTTTTTTTCATTATCTTTTTCTAAATCTGTCTTTAGTAATCAATTTTCTACCGCTTGTTACTCTCTGTGTCTCCTAGCCGCTCAGGCAAATCATATTGTCTAAAAATGCATTTTCCCATCGATGACGGGACATCATTGCGCTCGGAAAATATATATATATATATATATATATATAAATATATATATATATATATATATGGACCCTCGTGTGTGAATGTTGTCTGTGTTGGCCCTGCGATGAGGTGGCAACTTGTCCAGGGTATACACCGCCTTCTGCCTAAATGCAGCTGAGATAGGCTCCAGCACCCCCCGCAACCCCGAAAGGGACAAGCTGTAGAAAATGGATGGATGGATGGATGGATATATATACATGTATGTATATACAGTCACGATCAAAAGTTTACATACACTTGTAAAGAACATAATGTCATGGCTGTCTTGAGTTTCCAATACTTTCTACAACTCTTTCTACATACTTGTTGGTCACAAAAAACCTTCATGAAGTTTGGTTCTTTTATGAATTTATTATGGGTCTACTGAAAATGTGACCAAATCTGCTGGGTCAAAAGTATAAATACAGCAATGTTATTATTTGGTTACATGTCCCTTGGCAAGTTTCACTGCAATAAGGCGCTTTTTGTAGCCATCCACAAGCTTCTGGCAAGCTTCTGGTTGAATTTTTGACCACTTCTTTTGACAAAATTGGTGCAGTTCAGCTAAATTTGTTGGTTTTCTGACATGGACTTGTTTCTTCAGTATTGTCCACATGTTCTCAATGGGGTATAAGTCAGGACTTTGGGAAAGCCATTTAAAACCTTAATTGTAGCCTGATTTAGGTATTCCTTTACCACTTTTGACGTGTGTTTGGGGTCATTGCCCTTTTTGAACACCCAACTGCGCCCAAGACCCAACCTCCAGGCTGATGATTTTAGGTTGTTTTGAAGAATTTGGGGTAGTCCTCCTTTTTCATCGTCCCATTTACTCTCTGTAAAGCACCAGTTCTATTGGCAGCAAAACAGGCCCAGAGATCCTGGGATTAAAAGCCTCACCTTTTCTCCTCCAAACATATTGCTGGGTATTGTGGCCAAACAGCTAAATTTTTGTTTCATCTGACATCACATGGACAAAGATAAGACCTTTTGGAGGAAAGTTCTGTGGATGGCTACCAAAAGTGCCTTATTGCAGTGAAACTTGCCAAGGGACATGTAACCAAATATTAACATTGCTCTATGTATACTTTTGACCCAGCAGATTTGGTCACATGTTCAGTATCCATCCATCCATTTTTTACCGCTTGTCCCTTTTCGGGGTCGCGGGGGGTCGCGAACCAAACTTCATGAATGTCTTTTGTGACCGACAAGTATGTTCTCCAATCACTCTATCACACAAAAATAATTGGAAACTCAAGACAGCCATGACATTATGTTCTTTACAAGTGTATGTAAACTTTTGACCACGACTGTATATCCATTGGAGTCAAGTATGGCAGTCATGATCCACCTGGTCATGATTTTTCAATCAAACACACTGATTAGACTTACTGTTTGCATTTATGTGTCACCTATCTAACACTTGAACGGCTTATTTTGAAGGTCCTCCTGACTTTGTGGAAATTCTGGCAAACTGCACAGCCGAACTCGGACAGACCGTTAAACTAGCGTGCAAAGCCACAGGAGTACCCAAACCTACCATCACCTGGTACAAAGGTACAGTGTTTTACAGTTTCTCCCTCACATGACTTTAACTGCTAAGTGTTCTCAATGCTTATGCTGATTGGTTGGCAATAGATGGACGCATCGTGGAGGCAGACCCTCATCACATCATCATCGAGGATCCCGACGGCTCCTGCACGCTCATTCTGGATAACATGACGGCAGAAGACTCGGGCCAGTATATGTGCTTTGCGACAAGCTCAGCCGGCAACGCCAGCACTCTGGGCAAGATCACTGTTCAGGGTGAGCAGCACACTCCCAAATTAAACACAAAAAAACCCCACATTGTTATTTGTGCTCGTGATACATTCTTTTATGCCCATAGTGCCTCCTCGTTTTGTGAACAAAATGAGGAATGCTGTCTTGGTCGCTGGTGAGGACACTCAGTTCACCTGTGTCATTCAGAGCGCCCCCAGTCCTAAAATCAGGTGACCCCTCTTCCATTGCCATCCAGGTGATTACCAATGCTCACATGTAAACATCTGTTTGTGTGTCGCTTAAGATGGTTCAAGGACAGCAGGCTGCTGACAGACCAGGAAAAGTATCAGACCTACTGTGAGCTTCGCAGTGGGGTTGTGGTTTTGGTGATCAAAAACTTGACAGAGCGGGACCTGGGGCATTATGAGTGTGAGGTGAGTCCACAAAAACACTAAATAAGTGTACTATTAATATAAAAACATGAATAGATTTTTATGTCAACTAGCAGGAAATAATTGTGTCTAAATGTTCATTTCCTGCTCTAGTTGTCTAACCGTCTTGGCAGTGCCAGGTGTGCTGCAGACTTAGTCCTTCCTTCTGCTGCTGGCTCTGGTGAGCAGGCCATTGTTATTGAAGGTAAGAACCCTGCCCGTACTGAATTTCTTAATGCAGTTTATTGTGGTTTACGTTGGTGTCAACATGTTGTACACTCTGCTTACCCTCCAGTTACTGAACAAGAGACAAAAATACCGAAGAAAACCATCATTATGTAAGTACATTGCTTCGAGCGTGTTCTTATTTTTGCCTTGACATGTCATGAAAAAAACTAACAGTACATCAGTGGAACAAATCAGTTTTCTTATAGAAAATAACGGACATGGAAATAATCCGATCCAGGGTCAAGCTGCCGCCATTGTAAAACCTAAGGTTTTTAAGTAACAACAAATGTAGAAATAAGTTATGCCTGTTAAAACACTTGGGGTCTGATCTACTAAAGGAATGCTTGTATTAAAACGGGTGCGAACTTGATAGCGCATGCAAAGCTGAACAGACGAAAGAATCTTTTAAATGACAAAAATAGACAGCGTAATCAATTTAATCAATTAATTTAATTTAATTTTGTTTTCACCTATATTTAGAATACATGCTGATGTATATATATATATATATATATATATATATATATATATATATATATATATATATATATATATATATATATATACACTACCGTTCAAAAGTTTGGGGTCACCCAAACAATTTTGTGGAATAGCCTTCATTTCTAAGAACAAGAATAGACTGTCGAGTTTCAGATGAAAGTTCTCTTTTTCTGGCCATTTTGAGCGTTTAATTGACCCCACAAATGTGATGCTCCAGAAACTCAATCTGCTCAAAGGAAGGTCAGTTTTGTAGCTTCTGTAACGAGCTAAACTGTTTTCAGATGTGTGAACATGATTGCACAAGGGTTTTCTAATCATCAATTAGCCTTCTGAGCCAAAGAGCAAACACATTGTACCATTAGAACACTGGAGTGATAGTTGCTGGAAATGGGCCTCTATACACCTATGTAGATATTGCACCAAAAACCAGACATTTGCAGCTAGAATAGTCATTCACCACATTAGCAATGTATAGAGTGTATTTCTTTAAAGTTAAGACTAGTTTAAAGTTATCTTCATTGAAAAGTACAGTGCTTTTCCTTCAAAAATAAGGACATTTCAATGTGACCCCAAACTTTTGAACGGTAGTGTATATATATATATATATATATATATATATATATATATATATATATATTTAGCACGTCTGGAATGGTCTTGCAGACTGGCACAGTTACGCACACATTGCTGTGACAAAGGAGGTGATCAAAGAAAGACGGTTGAGAGACAAAATATTTTATCTGTGTGTGTCAACATATTTGGACTGTCAGAAATAAGAATATTAATTATATATATTCAGCAATATCATTTTATAATTATATAGCTGCTGGATGACTGAAAGGGTACCTATTACACAAAAACAACTTTTCCTATCTATTGGTACTTGTTTTTGTGCATTTGGTATCTGCATAAATCCCGAAAATTTTAAATCAAACCATGAAGGCATTGCACTTTGCAATTTTGCTTTCTTTCATATTTCCTCAAAACGAGCCGTTTGGAATTTTCCCAATTAGTGACGTTTTTCCAATTGGTTACGTCACCATATATGGTAAAGTTGTAACCAAAGAACTTTGCGCGAGTCCGTCTTGTAGTCAATAGGTTTTCTTCTTATCCTCTTGTTGTGCGGCAGACTGTCTCGTACATGCACATGCATCTGCCGCTGTTGCTATTTCTAATACAAAGTAGCGTATAGTTCTAACTTATATCTGTCAGTAGACTTGCTATGGAAGCAGTCAAAGTGGAGACATGTAAATAAAACGGTGCATCTTAAAGAGACAATTACAAAGCGTCTTGAAGACAAATTTTGACCAAAGAACCACCATATGTTATGAAGACCAGGGGTTATTGACCATTTTGACCACAGGGCCTAACTTTTCCACTACAGAGGAGCCTGGTGCCCACTCAAATATTAACAACGAATTAGAAATATCACTCTTGATTTTAATTGTATTCAATAACTATATCTAACCTACTTACAGTTTCACAGGATAAACCTAAAAAATAAAAACCTAAAACTAAATACTAATAAAATATTCTGCAATAGAATGTACATACTGTACATGTACATACAATTACAGTGTTAAAATGAATACATTCTAACTAAATAAATAATGTTTCCAAAATAAAAGGTCAGTGAAAATAAATCTTCCCCACTTTAGACATAATTTTTGCACTTAAAAAGACCGCTCTGACTTTAGCTTTAGACTTCTTGTTTGATACACGTCTCTGGTTTGAGATTGTCATTACTGCCACAAATGGTGGGAAAGTGTATTACAACTGAGTACTTCTGCTCGTACGGACCACAGCTGAGAAACATATACGGTATTTTTTGGACGGTCCTCTCGGGGGCGCTCATGGCCCAACAATGGGCCCTGGCCCTATGGTTAAAAAACACTGATGTAGACCACAAGGAAGTGTTTTACATGCAGTAAAACAAATCATTACCGTATTTTTCGGACTATAAGTCACAGTTTTTTTCATAGTTTGGCCGGGTGTGTGACTTATACCCAGGAGCGACTTATGTGTGAAATTATTAACACATTACCGTAAAATATCAAATAATATTATTTAGCTCATTCACGTAAGAGACTAGACGTACAAGATTTCATCGGATTTAGCGATTAGGAGTGACAGATTGTTTGGTGAACGTATAGCATGTTCTATATGTTATAGTTATTTGAATGACTCTTACCATAATATGTTACGTTAACATACCAGGCACGTTCTCAGTTGGTTATTTATGCGTCATATAACGTACACTTATTCAGCCAGTTTTTCACTATTCTTTATTCATTTTAAATTGCCTTTCAAATGTCTATTCTTGGTGTTGGGTTTTATCAAATACATTTCCCAAAAAAATGCGACTTATACTCCAGTGCGACTTATATATGTTTTTTCCTTTTTTATTATGCATTTTCGGCCGGTGCGACTTATACTCCGGAGCAATTTATACTCCGAAAAATACGGTATATGTCCCCTTTAAGGGGCTGATTAAACTAATCCAATTGATTTGTTTTTTCTTCATCTTCTTGCATCTGGATCATTCCAGATGCACCATCACAACCCCGCAGCGCCTCCCAGAGCGCAACTTTGGTGTGCTAAAAATATTGATTCTGTTGCCTAGATCGCGCTTCAATATAGCCCAGAAAAGGTGGTACATAATACTGTATTTTCCGGACCATAGGGCCCACCGGATTATAAGGCGCACTGTCGACGAGCGGGTCTAGTCAGGTCTATTTTCATAGAAAAGGCGCACCGGATTATAGGGCGCATTAAAGGAGTCATATTATTTTTATTTTTTTTCTACATTTAAAACACTTCCTTGTGGTCTACATAACATGTGATGGTGGTTCTTAGGTCAAAATGTTGCATAGATGATGTTTTACAGATCATCTTCAAGCCGCTTTTTGACAGTCGCTTCAAGATGAAGTCTTATTTACATGGCTCACCTTCGACAGCGTCTTTTGCATAATATTGCGAAACACAATGCCAGATAATATGTCTTACCTTATACACACACACCATAATAATACTCGTATGTTGAAGCACAGAACAATCCATCAAGCGGTGCGGCTTCATAGCTTACCAAAGTCATACTAAAACATTTTGATAGATTTTTGAGCGCTGTGTGTAATGTTTTCAATGGAACATATAACATTTTGGTGTTGTTTACTTGAGTCATATTGCAGTCGTACATATCTCTTATGTGTGACTGCCATCATACTGCAGTCTACACGTATCTCTTGTGTGCGACTGCCATCTACTGGTCACACTTATCATTTCACCATGTACCAAATAAAATAGCTTCGAGGTCGGTAAGCACAACAAAAATGATTCCGTACATTAGGCGCCCTGCGTTATAAGGCGCAATGTCGAGTTTTGAGAAAATGAAAGGATTTTAAGTGCGCCGTATTGTCCGAAAAATACTGTATATTTGTGTGCTGCATGTCAACAATGTGACTAAACGCCACAGGTTGGAACACATGATGCCACACATGTGGAGGAAAATGACTGTCTCCAGACGCAGCAGCGGTCTGCACTACTTATCAATCGTACAGCCTTAATAGACCACACGCAACACATCTACTAATTGCGCACAAAATGCACATGCTATCTAGCACATTATTTGGATCTTCGTAGATCAGGCCCTCTGTCTTAACTTCTAATGATGGATTTAACCTCCTCAATTTTTTTACAGTATTGCTTGATGAAAAGATAGGTGCTGCCAATTATAACCACTAACTCTGATGCTGCAACTCAACACACTGAATTCACGGATGAATGCCTTTTTTGGGAGTAGCAATTTTGCATGCTTCTGTATCGTCACATTTTGGTGACACTGGCTTGGACTCCCTCCGTGAAAACTGCATGAAACCCACAAAAAAATCAAATTGGATAATGTCAGTAACGCCAGTGCTCGTGGTCTATTAACAGTGAGGAGACTATAACCACAGTGGTGAAGAATCCCCGTATGAGGAGGCACAAGTCCCCTGGCTTGATGGTGGCTGGAGCTCACCGCACGGAAATTTCCACCTCAGAAACCTCCACAACCAGGACAAGAAGGATGGCCCCGCCGAGGAAACCCACAATCCCGACCTTCTATGTCACTGAGGCCCTGAGTACCGAGGCGAGTGCTGCCGCCACTGTGGAGAACGAACCCAGTTGGGTTGAGGTGGAAGAGGTGATCGAGTACAAGGTGAATAAATCTCCTCGATTGTCAAGGAGGAGGGGCGTGTCGCCGGCGGTCTCTGATCGCGCAACCACTCCTTCCAGACCTAAACGATCCCCACCGGAAAACCCGAATGCAAACAATTCTAACAACAATCTAGTAGAGCAGGCCTATACCCTAGAAGCTTCTGATTCTCCACCAGGAGTATCGGTTCTTACAGCTGGAGAGCAAGTCATGGAGGATCAACAAACCGTCATTTGGGAACCTGATGAGGACAGTGAGTTTGATTACTGCGGAAAACAGGAAGCAAAGATGCCAACACCTGGGGCTCGTGTTTTAGCACTGGAAGACTTGGAGGATTATGTCCCAGAGGAAGGAGAATCTTACGGATCAACCAGCTGCGGTCCTGATGAGAAACCTTGTGAGATCGCAGTCCTCCAAAGAGAGATCGGAGGCTCCAGTGTGGGACAACCGGTACTCCTCAATGTGGGACGTCCTGTGTTGGCTCCAAGGCAGAGGGGCGGCTTCTTCACCCGCTTCCGAGAGCATCTCCCCGGCAGCCTGTTCTCACCCACCGCCCCTCAGGCAAGCGGGTCCACGTCGGAACGCCAAGTCCCCATTCAAGTGAGCCGCGCAAAGCTGGAGGTGAAGCCATCTTACTGCTCCGAGGTGCAGAGAGTGGAAGGCGGGCAGCAGAGCTTTAAAACCAAAATATCTACTCAGACGTACGACTACACACCAGTGGGAAACCCTGTCACGCTTGAGATTAGCGACGATGACCAGAACCAGAACCAGTAGCTGTTTAACATCAATAAACCTTTTTAGTCTTAAATGGGGCTGACTCCATGAAGATAACTTTAAACTAAAATATAACCAAACCATTCCATATCAGGAAATACTTTTTTCCCTGCCTAGTGGTTTTTAAGCGATCCTTATTGGGTCATCACAACATCAAAACTAAACCATGTTTGCCTTAACCTCAACTTTTGACACAAAACCTACTTATTTCTGTCACAAACACTGAAAGACATGATAAACATGCATTTTGCAGCAGTTGAGACAGAATGTATTGTAGTACTTGGCTGCAGCCAGCAGAGGTGCTGTTGATTATACTAGTCTAAAGAACAGCTGTGGGAAACTTGACTTAAGAGTTCAGAACATTTAGACAGAGTTTCTTATCCCAGAACTATAAAATACTTTGAAATAGTTATCACTTGTCCTTGTGGGTCAACGAAATTGAGTGAATAAATAAATGATGGCCATGTAAGGAGCGTTCAGTCGCACAATGTGCTTTGTATTGTTTGGACTGACGCAACCGCTGAAGGGCCACTGTTTGTCATGAGGACAGTAAAACACACACAAAGTATTGAAGTACACTCATAATGACTGGATTTTAGACAATCGATGCATTATGAACATGTAGTTCTAAAACTAAAACATTAAAGAGAGTTACTAGTGTTGTGTTGTTTGCTTTTGAGTTTATTTAAATGTATCACTCACGGTTACACATACTTTAAGTTGGCTTTCTTTGTGGATAATACGTTATTAAAAAGGTAATCCAGAGACATGTCTGTTTTTAAGTAAATTATTTTTGTGAGCACCAGTAATGTACGATGTCACTATCACCAGTAATTGTGTTCTCTTTGGAGACATTTTAGCGCCGTGTCATGTGGTTCAATAATGTGTGAGCTCACGGTTTTTGTTGAGTTCTTTTTTTTTTTTTTTAGATAATTGACTTGCATGGCTTTGCTTTTTCAAAGCAGTTAGTAACTTAATGACTTGAAGGATTAAAGACTGTACTGTTTGTTTCAGATTTACCGCACTCACAGCTTGCGATTGCTTGTAAATGTGTAGTTTTTCAAAAGAAAATGTCTTTCAAATGTGTTCAAATTTGAATATTAAAAAAACTTGTACAACAGTTTGGCTGTGGAATCAGTGAACAGTGATTGGACAACAACCAACAAACAATAAATGCACGCATCTGATTACCATATTGAGCCGAATATAAGACGGTATTTTTACCCCTGGAATAAAGTCGGAATTTGGCTTATAGTCTAGATAAATATACAAGCAAATCAACAGGTGGTGCCTGCCAAGCAAGCTTTTCTTCCTGTCACTCACACCCACCAGTAATCCAGACACACACTAAAATAAGGTTGGGCATGTTATAAAACAAAGTTATGACGCTGGATTTTAGTGGTGATGGAGCAACGTAATATAATAAGTATAATATGGTATACTTTTATTGCAGTCTGCTAGCTGAAAACATGATTTTGTCTAAAAACCGGTCTTGAAAAAGAGCGGTCGTCTTATATTCGGGTCATGTGACATTTGTGTCCCTGCAGAGGTAAAATTAAATGAAGAAACACACAGAAATACATTTATTGTTTTAATACCCACAAAATATAAATGGGTTGTCATGAGGGAACCAAGTGACTTGTTTTGGTAAAATATTAAATAATAATGCACACACATGTTGAGTCTGAGTCTGCCGGCAGTTATACCACAGTAAAAACATGTTTAGTTGTTCTATTAAAGTTCCTCTAATAAACACAACATTGTCACTCACTTGTTTGTAAAACATAACATCTGGGCTATTATCTTAAAATAAAACAAAGCTTAAGTTAGCAAATGAAATACAAAAGTAAGAAAGTGTTACCTGGAATTCAAACATAAATGGTTTCATCTGACTTACATGCTCCCCTTTAAATGTAATGTAAATGGCTTACCATCCGTGTGGCTGATGGCTTTGACCGTAAACACGGTGCCACAGCGACATGGCTGACTGAGCCTCACAGACCAGTTCTTCGACATGTCGGAATGACTTCAGTAACGTGTTTCCTCAGTCCATAAATATTTTGATGACTGCATACTAGGGGTGTCCCAATACAACTTCCGATAGGAGAACTATTGTTGGCAGATACAATTTCAGCATTTATCATACATTCTTTTATTATTGTGTAATGTGGAGTGTTAGAAAAGGCTGAAATTACTTGGAGAACAGTACGAAAAACTGACTTATTTATAATTAATCATCTGGAATGGACTTATGCGGTCTTTATCTGTTTTTTGGAAACAGCTATAGACCACAATTATTAAGTAAAACTCATGACATAGTAAGTCGAATGACTTTAACATACTTTTGCTTTGGAGACTTTGTATCTATAAGTTATACACAACACAACTATAATTATTTGATACTTGTTTGTATTGACAAATGTGTTTTAGAAGGAACTATTGTTCATTTAAGGACACTTATTATGTATGTCTAGCTTGTGAGCTTAGCTGTTGTGTACCTGCTAGTAGCCTATAGCCTATCATGTTTAGTTCTTGTAAATGACTTGACTAAAAATACAAGAGAACACCAACTGTGTGTGCTTATTGAAGGACATTTAGAAGTGAACTGGCTGTCAAGCTTTGCAGACACTGCAGGACTGCTTGTAATGGAGCGCTTACATCAGAATTGTTTTTTGCGACACCCCCTACTGCATACTGCACCAGTAACCTATCACACAATAGCTGATGCTTTTTTCAATACAGGTGTAAATACAAAAAAAGGTTAAAAAAAAACATGATCCACTTTACAATGCTGAGTAATAACTACATGTCTAAATACCATGTAAACCTACATCTTCCACTTAGAGGGGATGTCTTTGTTTTGCTTTTTAGACCACCTCTATGGCTGGAATGTTCACAACAAGAGTAGTAGAGGTTTTAGTGAGGAGTGGCTTAGAAATGGCGTTATGATGTCCTTCTCCTACGAGGACAAGTTGATTTTCTTGACCCCGTGGATTTCCTGATAAGAAGGAGGACATAAAACAAACCCAATCAAGCCATTACATTTCTAGGAGTGGCTTGTGTTTTTACAGCATAATCACTGTAGTTAAATTGTACAGTGAATTGAATTCAATGTAGTGTTCAAGAGCGCTAAGAAAAAAGGCACCAGGTTGTGAAATGTTACTCACTGTTAAACAATTAGCCTTTTGGTTGATACTATTAGTATATATCTCTTGAAATTAGTCTGTTATATTAATATTATTCTAGCTCACTTATCAATACTTTGACGAATTCTGCATTTCCAGTAACTAGGTTAGTATTGTAAGGAATTATACATTTAACAAGTAAGCTTTATTAGCTACTAGCATGACTGAATATCAAAAGAGTGTTAGTCACCTCCAGAAGAGCATCTCTTAGCTGCTCATAAGCGTCATCCAGGTTGTCGTTGACGATGACGAGGTCAAACACGCCAGCTTCTTTACCTACACCAAGGTACAAATTCACCTTTGGGTTATAGACTTTCGAAAACAAACAAAAAACTGACTTACTAAATTCGATTTCCGCTTTAGCTGCGTTCAAGCGCTTCTGAAGGTTTTCCTCTGACTCTGTTTTTCGGTCTCTTAAACGGGTTTCCTGAAAAAAAGCAAAAGAAAATTAAGACCACGATTCATTCATTCATAACAAAGGATAATCACAACTTGTTTAAGTAGGTAATGCAGTGTTTTTCAACCACTGTGCCGCGGCACACTAGTGTGCTGTGAGATACAGTCTGGTGTGCCGTGGGAGATTATCTAATTTCACCTATTTGGGTTAAATATATTTTTTGCAAACCAGTAATTATAGTCTGCAAATGATGTGTTGTTGTTGAGTGTCGGTGCTCTCTCGAGCTTGGCAGAGTAACCGTGTAATACTCTTCCATATCAGTAAGTGCCAGCCGGTAGCTAATTGCTTTGTAGCTATAGGAAACAGCGGGAGGCAGTGTGCAGGTAAAAAGGTGTCTAATGCCTAAACCCAAAATAAACAAAAGGTGAGATCCCCTAAGAAAAGGCAATGAAGCTTAGGGAAGGCTATGCAGAACGAAACTAAAACTAAACTGGCTACAAAGTAAACAAAAACAGAATGCTGGACGACAGCAAAGACTTACTGTGGAGCAGAGATGGACCGCGTCCACAAAGTACATCGGTACATGACATGACAATCAACAATGTCCACACAAAGAAGGATAAAAACAACTGAAATATTCTTGATTGCTAAAACAAAGTAGATGCGGGAAATATCGCTCAAAGGAGGACATGAAACTGCTACAGGAAAATACCAAAAAAAGAGAAAAAGCCACTAAAATAGGAGCGCAAGATAAGAACTAAAACACCACACACAGGAAAACAGCAAACAACTCAAAATAAGTCAGGGCGTGATGTGACAAGTCGTGACAGTACACCTACTTTGAGACAAGAGCTATAGTGATGCATGGTTGGTTATGGTTTAAAGTCATATCCAACAATTGCAACAACGACTTTTTACTGTCAACTGAGTTTTGTTTTTTAATGATTTCTGCTGGTGGTGTGCCTCCGGATTTTTTCCAACGAAAAAATGTGCCTTGGCTCAAAAAAGGTTGAAAAACACAGAGATAATGTTTTCTCACCAGGATGTCCAAAGACGGAGGTTGGATGGAGATGTAAATAGGATTGAGGTCGGTTCTCTTGATGTTCCTCACCCCCTGCATGTCTATATCCAGTATACAGATGAGGTTGCGGTCCTTAACGTCTTGCACGGCCGCTTTACTCGTCCCGTACAAGTTCCCGGAAAACTCTGCGTTCTCGATGAAATCGCCCTTGTTGATGGCGGCCTGCATGGCTTCCCGCGTGACGTAG
Source organism: Entelurus aequoreus (assembly GCF_033978785.1). Taxonomy (NCBI): domain Eukaryota; kingdom Metazoa; phylum Chordata; class Actinopteri; order Syngnathiformes; family Syngnathidae; genus Entelurus; species Entelurus aequoreus. The sequence goes on from NC_084746.1 coordinate 28,770,140, forward strand.
TGGTAATCTGGGTGACACAACAGGTCACAAGACACCGGTGTGAAAGTTGTGAAAATGACCGAAAGAGGAGAAGGTGAGCTTTACCTTTGCCATTCACTTCTCCGGGTCGCGGATTTCTAGTTGTATCTGCGTGATGAATAGAAATCATCATGATTACAACATTCAGACAGTTTTCCCCCATTCATTTAAAGAATTCTCTTGAGGATGAAACATTTGCTTAGGCCATGTCCACACAAACACTTTAAAAAAACTCATCCTTTTCTATGCGTTTTGGCCTCTTGCCCTCATGCAAACGTGTCCTTTTGTACCTCAAAACTCTTAAACGCTGGCCAGAGTCAAGATAATATATCACTTTATTGACAAACAGATGCAAACTTATAATGCTAGGAGTGTCTGTTTCCATTTTGTGCAGCGTTGTGCAAGCTTTAGGCCAATTTTGTGGGCGGTATAGCTCGGTTGGTAGAGTGGCCGTGCCATCAACCTGAGGGTTGCAGGTTCGATCCCCGCTTCCGCCATCCTAGTCACTGCCGTTGTGTCCTTGGGCAAGACACTTTACCCACCTGCTCCCAGTGCCACCCACACTGGTTTAAATGTAACTTAGATATTGGGTTTTCACTATGTAAAGCGCTTGGAGTCACTAGAGAAAAGCGCTATATAAATATAAAAGAAAAAAGAAAGAATTTTGGAAAAAAATCAAGTTTGGGCTGATTTTAAAGATAATGTACATGTCATTGTAGGTCGAGTATATTACAATTAACATTATCATTTTAACAGAGGTGTAATGCCACCAAGTCAGATGTGCCTGCTTTTTCCAGCTTCTGATTGGACAAAACGAGTATGATGGCGGGTGAGTGTGTTTTTGTGTAGTGTTTTGATGCGTGGGGATGCAGATAATTTTAACGTCGGACATGTGTTTTTTTTAAATATTTTTGTTTTTGTGGGGTGAGGATTAGGGGTTCTTAACCTTTTCTGACCTCAGGGCCTAATTGTTCCACTTCAGAGGGGCCTGGGGCCCACTTAATGGGAACTGCACTTTTTGGGGAATTTTTCCTATCGTTTACAATCATTGAGAAAGACATGACGACGGATGGATTTTTTTTTAATGCATAAGAAATATTAAATAAACGTAAATAAAATACCGCTTACAGCATAGCCAATGGGAGGTCCTCTATTCCGCCCATAAAATACAATAAATAACCATTCAAAAACCGCCTACAATACTCCATTTACATTTCGTGACTTGAGTATTAACCAAGTAATAGTGATATTGTTATTATAAGCGCTAACACAGACTAACTATTTATAGTGGCGCCATGATCACTACCCTGTGTCCCTGTTTACATCATCGAGTGGTCTGCTGTTTCCTTGCTTCCATGCTCCTTGGAAGTTTATTGTAGATCATAAGTCATGCATCTCACCTAAAAAATAGGTTGCTGAGAATGTAGTCTGACAAGTTGAGACACTTTGACAGCCATTTAGGACCCGGAACTGGCAACAACGACACGAAAAGACACTTGGTCCCTTCTGCCTCACCACCCTGTTTCTCCGTGAGGATTATGAGGCATTTTTCATCGAAATGAGAGTATATGAACATCCCAGCAGTCTGCATTCTAATGACAGCAGAACATGTACAGTAAGTGATGTTTTATTATGTTTGTTGGCTCTCATGAATCTACAGTGAGTAATAATCAGTGATGAAGAAAAAAATAGCAAACTTTAAGATGCGTTTTTGAATTAATTAGTATGGCGGTACTTAATTAGTACCGGTATATACCGTACAACCCTAACTGACACAAGTGGTGGAAAAGTGTGTTACAGCTGAGTACCGCTGCGGCCCAAGTGGACAAAATATGTGTGACCCTGTAACTATTTGGTATTGGGCCAAAACGTATGCAGAGTATCCATACAACAGAAGAATAAGTGCCTATTACGTTTTAACAAAAGTGTAGATAGAACATGTTAAACAGAAAATAACCAGATATTAACAGGAAATAAACAAGTAGATTAATAATTCATCTTTTATTGCTTATCCCTCATAATTTTGAATAAAATAACAAAATCAGAAATGACAATGTTACTGCATACATCAGCAGCCAGATTAGCGTTAGCATTGGGGGAAATAATCGATTTTTAGATGCACCGCAATTCGGAAAAGGACGATTATAAAATCGATTTGTAAATGTCGATAATCGATGTATTTATTGTAAATAAAGTGATTCAGACAGTTGTAAAATTTGGCTGACTTCTGCGAGCCACCTCACAGAGAGATCCGACCAGCTCCTTTAATATAGGGCACTTATGTTCCGCTTTTGCACACGTTTCCATTAATTTATTAAATGTGATGGTAATTAATTTAACTGTTTCTTATTACAAATGCACTGTTTTTAAAAGTTGCTTATTTAGTGAAACAAAAAGAAATGTAAAACTGCATCAATATACATAAATTAAAGATGCATCAATAATCGATTTTTAATCGAATCGTAGCTTCATGAGGTGCCCAAAGATTCCCACCTCTACTACTAACGAAAGAGAAGTTGTCTTGTATGGTCACTTAAATGTCAAAATTATTATTTCATTGCAATTAAAAATGTATGTTTAATGTATCATAAGATTTTCTGTTAAAATAAAGTATCTAAATATATTTTCGTACCGCTCCCAAAATATTGGTATATGGACAACACTAGTGTTTAGTGGATTGATAGACATATAGAATTTTCACCTTTTAAAAATTAGACTACTGAAATAAATTAACTTTTAACGATATTCTAAACTCAGTGAGGCGTGCCTGTAGTCATGATGACTTACGTGAGACGCTGAAGCCAAAGACGCTGCTGTATTCCTTCATCAGCTTCTTGTACAGAGTGCTTTTCCCCGTCCCGGATGGGCCGCTCAGCACCACAGGCCTGGGTCCAGCCATAGCTGAAAGAGACGTCAGAGAGTCAACCTCATAAAGAACGAAAGACGCGTAATCACTGGAATTTTAAATGTTAAACGACAGGTTTTCAATCTTGGAAAACAAGCTGATAAGCCAGGCGCACCTAACGAGACTGAAATGACACTTGGCAGAAGAGAGGCAATCACTATGGAACCAGGGCGCCCTCTAGGACCAATTACTCACTAATTGCAGAGACATATTCTGCTTGTGGAAACACAACACAACAGTGAGCAATCCAATCTTACCTCGTCTATCCTGTCACACGTTCTAACCAACGGCAGAAAGTAAACCCTTCTTGCTTCCTCGCCCTCCCTCAGTGCACACTGATTCAGCCAGGAGAGAAGTCAAGTGATTGCCACAAGCAGCAGAGCCAGACAGGGAGGGAGGGCAGGGCCATGTTTACACACACTAGTAGCAGTATGGTCCAAAATTAACACCTAACATAACCCCAGCCATCAGAAATGTGCCGTTGTTTTCCTTCTATTTAGCAATGAAAAAATAGATGCAAAACACTTTTCAGTGCTTACACTATATTGCCATAAGTATTTGGCCACCCATCCAAATGATCAGAATCAGGTGTCCTAATTACTTGGCCCGGCCACAGGTGTATAAAATCAAGCACTTAGGCATGGAGACTGTTTCTACAAACATTTGCGAAAGAATGGGCTGCTCTCAGGAGCTCAGTGATTTCCAGCGTGGAACTGTCATAGGATGCCTGCCACCTGTGCAAAAAATCCAGTCGTGAAATTTCCTCGCTCTTAAATATTCCAAAGTCAACTGTCTGCTTTATTGTAAGAAAATGGAAGCGCAACTCAGCCACCAAGTGGTAGGCCACGTAAACTGACAGAAAGGGGTCAGCAGATGCTGAAGCGCATAGTGCAAAGAGGTTGCCGACTTTTTGCACAGTCAGTTGCTACAGAGCTCCAAACTTCATGTGACCTTCCAATTAGCCCCTTCCTCTTCCAACATGACTGTTCACCAGTGCACAAAGCAAGGTCCATAAAGACATGGATGAGAGGGTCTGGTGTGGATGAACTTGACTGGCCTGCACAGAGTCCTGACCTGAACCCGATAGAACACCTTTGGGATGAATTAGAGCCAGGCATTCTTGACCAACATCAGTGTGTGACCTCACCAATGCGCTTTTGGAAGAATGGTCGAAAATTCCTATAAACACACTCCACAACCTTGTGGACAGCCTTCACAGAAGAGTTGAAGCTGTAATAGCTGCAAAAGGTGGACCGACATCATATTGAACCCTATGGGTTAGGAATGGGATGGCACTTCAACTTCATATGTGAGTCAAGGCAGGTGGCCAAATACTTTTGGCAATATAGTGTATATCGAGTATCCGACGATTAACAGAGGTTAATCCACATGACGCCTAAATGTTTACTGCAAGTATAAAGTATGACAACAAAATACACTCATGAAGCAAAACAAAATCACAACATTTACAAGCCGCTTGTCTTGTCTCTGAGAGCCCGAAGCAGCCAAGTTGTGTTTGCAGGTGCAAATGACAAGAGTCATTCTTCCTCGCCTCTTGAACGCTTGCCTTAAAAGAACCATGGGGAGCTCCTTTCTTTGTACATGCAAGTGAAGAGGCTGCAACAGTCCAAATAGCTCTGTTCTACAAATAAACATACACAGACTGTTTTTGGAACTATTATTTTCTACCTACTGTTACAACCACAACTTCTCAAAAGACAACAATTGTTTCAGTTAAAAATTAGACACTAATGTCATTTTGATATTGATATTGTCTTTATTTTAGGGATGTTATGATCGTGGATTTGCTGATTCTGATACCAATCATCCATGAGCGAGATCAACCGATACCAATACTGATCACATGTATTACCTGTAAATGTTTCTATTTGTTTATGGTGAGTGCTCTTGGTAGTTCCTGTTTCTCTTTTGTTACATACATTTGTTTGAGCAAAACAAAGTCAATAGTACACAACAACTAAACAAAATCTAAAACTACTATATATTATTTAGTGTAGGGCTGCAACTAACAACTAATTTGATAATCGATTAATCTGTCGATTATTACTTCGATTGATCGATTAAAAATCGGATAAAAGAGACAAACTACATTTGTATCCTTTCCAGTATTTTATTGGAGAAAAAAAAACAGCATACTGGCACCATACTTATTTTGATTATTGTTTCTCAGCTATTTGTAAATGTTGCAGTTTATAAATAAAGGTATATATAAACAAATATAAAAAAGGAGCCTCTGCGCATGCGCATAACATAGATCCAACGAATCGATGACTAAATTAATCGCCAACTATTTTTATAATCGATTTTAATCGATTAGATGTTGCAGCCCTAATTTAGTGCAATTGTTTTTAGTATTTACCCTCAAAGTCATCCTGTGTCCAGGGAGTTATTCTTAAAATGTGTAAACAATAACTAAAACAATGAAATATTTTGAGAAAATACAAATATTAATGTAATTCTTCTAGTATTGGTCATATACTGATACTACCCTTGGTATCATCAACACCACTAGTTCATGGATCGATCCACTCTCCTCTTTTGTGCTGTGTACTGACTGTGACAATACTGACACACCAACAGACTTTTATTAATTTACATGGTAATTTCATGTTAATATCTGCTTACTTTCTGCTCTTTCATTTACACTTCTTAAACATTACTGAGCACTTACTTTTTCTGTTGTTTCTAGCTCGCTTAGCTATTAGCATGCCTGCTCCTGCTTGCTCTCAGTGTGTAACATGTTTAGCCTCGTCCTCCAATGATAATGAAACTTGATAATAATACTGATACTTGATAATGATACTTAAGATACTAAGAAATTTAGTTTATTTTCCGTTGTGGAGTTGATTAATATTAACTTAGTGGATCAGTTCCACACTGTGAATGGAGATACACAATTCGCTGCTAGCTTGTCAAAAACAAATACAATATTAGCCAGAGGGGATCGGCATTGAAAGGTTTTAATCGACAATGACGATCATGTACTTTTTTAAGAAAATCATCCTATCAATTGGCACATCCTTACATTATACTATACAGTACTTAAATGCAGGACTGCAGCTACAAGGTGCCTCATTCATTTGACTTCATAGCTAATATTCTTAAAATAGTAATTATAATCTTAATTTCAATATACAGTATAATAAATTAGTTAAAGTGGTAATTACATTTTTTGTGTTAATTTCATTTATTATATTATTATAATTCAGTTGTGGGCCATCAGGGCCAGCAAAACATTCTCTACTGACCTAACATAACCAGAAATCATGATGATAATTAAAGATAAAAGTAGCTTTCCCTAAATATCTAAAAGTATTCATATTTTCCTCATGTCATATTATATTCCTTCCAGTGCTGTTGTTTTTAGTTTAAAGTCAGAATTCAGCTATCTTATGTTGCCATGTGGTATGAAGTCTGCCTGGGGCAGGGGTCGGCAACCCGCGACTCCGGAGCCGCATGCGGCTCTTTGACCACTCTGATGCGGCTCAGCTGCATACTTGCCAACCCTCTCGATTTTTCCGGGAGACTTACTGATTTCAGTCCTCTACAACCTGTCGTCGTGTCCGCTTTTTCACCATACTATCTGCGTGCCAGCCAGTCACATGTTGTATGCAGCCACAGCTTACACACGTAAGTGACTGCAAGGCATACTTGGTCAACAGCCATACAGGTCACACTGAGGGTGCCGTATAAACAACTTTAACACTCTTACTAATATGCGCCACACTGTGAACCCACACCAAACAAGAATGACAAACACATTTCGGGAGAACATCCGCACCGTAACACAACATAAACACAACAGAACAAATACCCAGAATCCCATGCATCCCTAACTCTTCCGGGCTACATTATACACCCCCGCTACCACCAAACCCCGCCCACCTCAACCGACGCACGGGGGGGTGGGGATTGAACAGGGGTTAATGCATGTGCCTAACAATACGAAGGTCCTGAGTTCAATCCCGGGTTCGGGATCTTTCTGTGTGGAGTTTGCATGTTCTCCCCGTGACTGTGTGGGTTCCCTCCGGGTGCTCCGGCTTCCTCCCACCTCCAAAGAAATGCACCTGGAGATAGGTTGATTGGCAACACTAAATTGGCCCTAGTGTGTGAATGTTGTCTGTCTATCTGTGTTGGCCCTGCGATGAGGTGGGGACTTGTCCAGGGTGTAACCCGCCTTCCGCCCGAATGCAGCTGAGATAGGCCCCAGCACCCCCCGCGACCCCGAACGGGACAAGCGGTAAAAAATGGATGGATGGATACTCCCTTTCTAAATCAGCATCTCTAAATCTCTTATTTCTAGATGGACATTAGTGTGACTGGGGATACATTTTAAAAATATATCTTTATGATGATTAGTGAATGTATACATACAAATATTATAGACTGGTTTACATAATTTGAAACATAATTCAATTTTTTTACGACACTTTTTGGAGTTACAATTTGGTTCCATGAGTTCGCCATAGAATGTGCCTTCATTATAATTTAATTTTCAGGGTATGTAAGATTCCCCTGAATTTGAGCCAGACTGGATGTTGAATTTAACATGAAACATCCAAAATGTGACATATTAAACTGTTTATATCTTTATTTAATCCCATTCGATTAGGTAGCCATTGTATTGTGCTTATGAAGGACATTCAGTACATGTTGATGTCTAGGAGGATAATGATGAAAGTTTGGTTTGACGCCTTGTTGGGTTCAAATGTGCTATTTAAAACAATACAGCACTGTTGCAGAGTAATTTGAGTTTATCAGTATAGGCTGACTCTCATTCAAAGCACGTGCACTGAAAATGGCAAGTCATGTGAGCTTTATCAGGACCCGGTGATCAAGAAAAGTCGCTTTCTTTTTCAAATCCACTGTAAACACGACACGGTTAGAAAAGTGTTATTGCTTATATAATACTTTAGCATGCAAATCTCTTCCTGGTAAACACTAAGCTGCACATCTTTATTGTCAGTTATCTCTTGATTGTAACTCATTTGATCACGCCTTTATAACCAAGTATTTTACTTTCAGAATGACGTAAGGAGAAATAAAAGGTTGTCAGTTGCAGAATTAGATAGATAGATAGTTCTTTATTGATTCCTTCAGGAGAGTTCCCTCAAGAAAATTAAAATTCCAGCAGCAGTGTACAGAATTGAGATATAATTTAAAAAGTAAATAATGGAGGTATAAATGGAAATACAATAGAACATATAACAATAAGAATAAAATTTAATAAAAGTAAGAATACAAATATAACAGTAAAAATAAGAATATAACATGTGAAACTAAGCAGTAGTGACCATGTTATGAAAATAAAAAAATTAAAGATTATATGAAAGACGTGATGTGTATATTGCACCTTTAAAAATGTATTACACTGTTATTGCTGTTTATTGCACTGTTTTTTGTTGCAGTTTATTTCAGTATTGTTATTGCTTTATTGTTATTATTCACTAGCTGAACCCGATCGCCGTCTGAGTTTCATGCAAATAGGCAAAACACGCAGGAAGTCACTCGAGTAACAGTGGTTCTTTTCAGTTAATCGCAAAAAAAAAGCCTGCTTCAGCATCTCAATGGCAGTCATGGCGCATTAGAGATGAAATACACGTCGTTTTTATCAAATGAAAACATATTCCTACCTGAATAGAACCTGGCAAAATGTCTCATATACATTGGCAGCTGTTTGCACTTGACAGCCTGAGGACGTCCCAGAAGGAATGTTTTAGTCCTCCATTCTGTTTCCTTGCACCGACAGCCATTGGGTTTTGTTGTGCTGTTAACGTCATCATTCCGCGACGCAACACAAAACCGCGTTAAATGTACATGCGGCACGTTTTGTAAAACACAAAAATAAACTTTTGCCACTTTTTATTTTTTCTTCAATACTTACACTTAACATATGGATAGTTTTTACGTGCTTTATCGAAAATAATAATAATAATAATAATTTTCGCTGTGACGCTAAATAGTGAGACGTGAGACTCCAGTGACGTCAATACATGCCTTTCACAAAAAAAAAACGTTACCACTCGGAATTAATGTAAATATTTTTGTTCATAAAATTGTGGTGGGAAAGCTGCGCCACGTCCCTCGGGGAAGTAAGCATTGCAAAGCGAATAAGTACCCGGATGAGAGAACAACGACGCTAGGCCGCGGCTAAAAAGCTAACAAACGGAGGAGACGCTAGCACGTTTAGTAAACCGTAACGTCATCGAGGCCCAGAAATGTTCGGTTCTTCGAGGTCCGGGGGGGTTCGAGGAGGCCAGGACCAGTTCAACTGGGATGATGTCAAAGTGGACAAACACCGAGAGAATTATCTTGGTAAGTGTGTAGCCAATGCTAACCGTTAGCAGCTATTACTAGCTTGAAAGCTAACAAACACGAGCAGACAAGTAGTAGTTATATATTATACTTGCATTCATACACAACGTGTTTAATGGCGCACTTACCTTCAATTGCTGCGTCCTTCATCATACAAAATCTAGATTGTTTTAAATGCCGCTTTTTGTTTAGTACAGCCTGCAGCTTAAAAGGTTTTCATTGCTTCCGCCGTGTTGAATCACGTATATTGGTGCCCCCCTTCTTCACTTGTGTCAACATACCGCGGCTACGTGGAAGGCCACCGCCACTTTTGCCAAATTACCGCATTCAACTGTGCAACTTCATGTAACGTCATTTATCAATCACTCATCAATCAATCAAAGTTTATTTATATAGCCCTAAATCACGAGTGTCTCAAAGGGCTGCACAAGCCACAACGACATTCTCGGCTCAGATCCCACATCAGGGCAAGGAAAAACTCAACCCAATGGGATACAATGAGAAACCTCAGAGGGGACCGGTGCAATGGATGTCGAGTGGATCTAGTTAATAGTGAGAGAGAGTCCAGTCCATAGCGGGGCCAGCAGGGGATCATCTTGAGTGGAGACAAGTCAGCAGTGCAGAGACATCCCCAACTGATGCACAGATGAGTGGTCCACCCCGGGTCCCGACTTTGAACAGCTAGCGAATCATCTGCGGTCATCTGATAACCTCTCCACGCAGGAGAGGGGGGAAGGGCAGACAAGAGACAGCAGATCAACTGGTCTAAAAGGGGGGTCTGTTTAAAGGCTAGTGTATACAAACAAGTTTTAAAATGCTTCTACTGCCATTATGTTCTTTACAAGTGTATGTAAACTTTTGACCACTACTGTATGCAATAAGAAGTGATATAACTATGTTAACTAATAATTATGTGTTCTTTAATTAGAAAATCTAAAAAAAAACCATCAATACTTGCAAAGTATGTTAGATACTGTCATCAACTGTCACATTTTCTACCATCAAAATCTAATTACCATATTTTCAGAAATCTAACCCCAGATTTCCACGAGATGCGGAACGCCAGTGAAACGGAACACCACCGCCCTACCGCCGTTCTGTTGCAGCTTCGCAGTGCAGCGAAATGGCGTGGAATTTTTCGAGATCTCGTGAATCTGCGCGTATCCCGCGATAAAGTAAACACAGCAGAACGTCTTGAGCTTTGCCGCCCTTCAGTACCCACAGGCGGGCGCTTATGTGACGGCCTTGACTTGACTCATGGAAAAGACGACTGTTTGCCTTGCAAAACGACAGCTTTATTTTTTGTAACAAGCCACAACACATGACTAACATCATTCCTAGCGAGCGTTGTACGCACACACATTTAATTGAATGCCTACAAACCACTCCCCTGAGTGTAAAATACGATCTGCCTTGAACATGGACTATTTTATTTTGAAGGTAACCCAGATAGTTTATTTTCAATCAATCAATGTTTATTTATATAGCCCTAAATCACAAGTGTCTCAAAGGGCTGTACAAGCCACAACGACATCCTCGGTATAGAGCCCACATACGGGCAAGGAAAACTCACCCCAGTTGGACGTCAATGTGAATGACTATGAGAAACCTTGGAGAGGACCGCATATGTGGGTAACCCCCCCCCTCTAGGGGAGACCGAAAGCAATGGATGTCGAGTGGGTCTGACATAATATTGTGAAAGTCCAACACATCAGCGAAAGTCCAGTCCATGGTGGGGCCAGCAGGAACCATCCCGAGCGGAGACGGGTCAGCAGCGTAGAGATGTCCCCATCCAATGAACAGGCTAGCGGTCCATCCCGGGTTGGGAGCAGAGTAGAAAAGAAAATAAAAGAAACGGCAGATCAACTGGTCTAAAAAGGGAGTCTATTTAAAGGCTAGAGTATACAAATGAGTTTTAAGATGAGACTTAAATGCTTCTACTGAGGTAGCATCTCTAACTTGATTGATTGATAGTTTATTTAAGCAGATTTTAGCCAAGTTAAACCGTTGGGTTGTGGCGACCGGCAAAAATTGAAGCCCTACGTCTATTTAGCGCAGGGATGTGAAATGTCCCAGCCATATTGATGCTGTTCTGTAAGCGATGGAAACGGACACATTGACTTGAATAAAAACGTAAGGAGTCTGTTGCCGTGGTGATGACGTTCCGCAGCCATTTCGCATCCTGTGGAAAACAGGGGTAAGCCGCTAGGTTTTTACCAAGATATAAACCCTGCGGCATATATAAAGGTGCGGCTAATCTATACATTTTTCTTCACTAACTGCTAAATTATGAAATGGATTAGGTAAATAAATCAATGTACTAAACTGATCCATGAAGAAAAATCCTGATAAACATCTTGAACCTTTAATAAAAAAGGAGAAAATCTTATTAATCTCATAAAAGATAAAGACATCAATGATGTTTCTGTTGTGTTGGATCAGCCGTTGTACTTTCATGTTACAGGTGCCGTTTGCAAAAAATTAAGGTATGTAAATAAACATTTGCAAAATCTTTATAAGTTAGTATCTCATTCACAATGTACCAGTGTATATCTGTGGCTTATAGTTTGGTGCAGCAAGTATATGGAAAAAAAAAAAGTTTTTCAAAAAATTTGTGGGTGCAGCTTATGTACCGCGGTGCAGGTTATAGTCTGGAAAATGCGGTATCTCTAGTATGCACCATCATCTCCTCGTTGTCGTTCATTGTCTGTTTTGATGCTGCGCGCCGTTTGCAGGAAATTCCTTGATGGCTCCAGTGGGACGCTGGCAAAAAGGCAAAGATCTGACATGGTACTCCAGGGACAAAAAAGGCAGCAGGCCCCCCACCAAGGAAGAGGAGCTTGCCGCTGTCAAGGCTGCAGAACATGAAGCGTTGATGGCTGCCTTGTAAGTGTAATACTAGATAAATAGTCCAGGATTAAAATACAGAATCTTCATTTGTCATGTTCAATGCAGAGGACACAAGGTCATAAAGAGGCAACCGACTGGACTGACCAAAGAGGTATTGTACCGTCACCTTTCCTATCTTAATATTGTGGTCGCATCTAAGTTAGCAAGCAATTTAGAAGACTTGGGTGTGCTTATAATTACACAGGATTTGGCAGACATCTGTAGGAGAGATGAAGATGATGGTGAAGAGAGGAATGTGGATCGAATCTCTGGATTGGGAAGCTCCAGGTGACTCTTTTTTTTGTCATCTTAAAGCATATTTTTAAACTTGAACATTTGAAATATTCCTTAGTAAAACGTCACACTCTAGTTTTTCATGAGGTCGACACAAATGGTAAACACTCAGCTCAGCTCCTTGTTTGTCCCCCTTGACATTCGGTCTTAACAAACAGCTTTTTTCAGGTGAGAGCTGTTCTCACTTGAGTCTGATGAATAATGTGTGTGTGTGTGTGTTTGTGTGTGCAGTGCAGCATCACGCAAAGTGGTCCTCTCCCAGCAGGAAAAGGAAGCGGTTAAAATGGGATTGCCAGTCTTTACGGTAAAAAGACACACACAGAGAATATAATAACAAACATCAGTGTTTCCCATACATTCAATTACATTAAATGTGGCTCTGCTTCTTCACCTTCGCTCATAAACACATTATAACGAGACTGTTTGTGAATGTAGCTTGACGGTACAAATCCATGCAGCAGGTGGCGGTAATCATCGTAACTGCATACACATCTGGTCTGCCAGAAAATAGAAAGAAAGAGCAGGAGGGATCCTTGTCTTTTTTAAAAAAAAAAACAACCAGCAACAAATCTATTTAAGAGACTTTTGGAGACTGATATGCTGATGTGGTCCCTCCCCCAGTCTAAAAAGCACTCACAGGCGACTGCGTCTTGTATGTGACATTAAAAAGACAAAAAGAAGCATCAGTAGAAAGTTTGTTTATTCAAATTAGAGGATTACGTCAACTGACCACCCCCACAAATATCTTGCATTTCTGTGAGAAATACTGTACATATAGATAAAGCTACATCCATCCATCCATTTTCTACCGCTTGTCCCTTAATGCATAATACATAAACTATTATAACTGCACTTCCAGCACCACAAGACCAGCGTTCTTCCAGAAACTTCAACAGCAAAGTCATCAGAGAGTGTAAAGAAGGAAGAGGAGACTGAACAAAGGTAAGAAAGCATTAGCTCATTAACCACTTATACCACAGGTGTCAAACTGAATGCCCGGGGGCCCAATCTGGCCCTTCACATCAATTTGTGTGGCCCCCGAAAGCGTGGCAGTATGTGTAAATAAAGTACCCTATCTTTTGTTAATAAATGTTTTACAAAAATAAATGTACTGTGTACACTTTAATCATCATTAATAATAAAATAAAATATTATATCATCATACATTTCAAAACAATGTTATTGTTCAAATAAAGATAAATACTTAAATATCTGCTTGACTTATGATTTCAAAGCAAGTAATCCAACAAACTGTTCATGTAAACATTTTACAGTGAAACCTTTTTTACAGTAAAATCCACTTTCAATATAGAGTAATGATACACTATAAAACACAACAACCATAGCTTCTACAGTATAAAAAACCTGCATTAATTTTTACTTAAAAAAACGGTGGTACTGTTTTTCCATTCCATATAATTTAATTCCATGTATTTTTTTTATTTTATATGCTGTAAAAAAAAAAAACTGCAAATATTTTGATAAAATTGTGGCGACTGAGCTGCCAGTTTTATACAGTACAATCTAAAGATTTGGTTTTGTACAGCGTACGTAAAAAAAGACAGACAATTATATACACGTTTTATATATACACATTTATATTCATACTGTATATTATTCACTGTTAAAAGCGGCCCTCTGAGGGCAACCATAACTGCGATGTAGCCATCAATGAAAACAAGTTTGACACGTTTGACTTATATCCATTACATTAGGTACACAATGTAAGGATTTCAGATACAGTCGTAATGCCTTTGCAAAGTTATTAATGCTGTTTAAATATGATATTTAAACCTGCACAGCGTCATAATGACTGCTGTGTAATGTGCTTATTTAGCTACACCAGGCTACATCCTTTCTCACACAAACCTATTGTTACATTTATAATTTTGTTTTATGTAAACAACTTATCATTTGATTATGTAGGCAAGGAGTGTCCAAACTACCCGCAACAAGTTTTTTATTGACTTATAGCATGTTCTAAAATATAATTCAATTAAGAAAAGGGGCATAGTGTGATGAGAAAAAGTTGAATTTCTAATATCTATAACTATTGTTACTAATGATAATATGCTTGGTTATCTATAACACATAGCTGATATACTACTCCTTAAAATAGGTGTTTGCAACTTTTACTAAAGGGCGCTAACTTTCCAAAGTGTTGTAAGCAAAGCTCTGGTACTTTACTGCCCTCTTCTGGCTTTGAGCATGTTACTACACCCCATGTTATGCACAAAACACACGCACACACACACACACACACACACACACTAGCTTTGTGTGTTGTCAGCTAATTAACGTTTTGCTACTTACGTTAGCTATTATTGAATGTATTGTCCATTATAACAACAAGATGTATGTGCACGCTCTCAGGGCGTGTAAGTGTGTACAAGAGAGCGATGATAGCCAGCCATTAACCAGACTAATTATTTGTTATTATTAGTAATTGTTGAAAAAATATAGACATTTTAAAAAAAAAAAAGCTCTGTTAAACAACCAATGGTAACATAAGATAGCCGGTGGTGTTCTTGTAACTTAGAGTCAATTTCAAACAGCCACTTCAAATTACCGTAATTTCCGGACTATAAGCCGCTACTTTTTCCCCTCGTTCTGGTCCCTGCGGCTTATACAAGGGTGCGGCTTATATACGGCCTGTTCTTCTCCGACACCGACGAAGAGGATTTCGGTGGTTTTAGTACACAGGAGGAAGACGATGACACAATGATTAAAGACTGACTTTTCATATACCGGTAGGCTGGTTATTTTGATAACGTACAGGCGAGCACTTTGTATTACTTTGCACCGTTGTATTATTTGTACTCTGCACAAATGCTGTTCGCCATGTCAAAGATGTGAAAGTTTGATTGAATGATTGAAAGATTTATTGTTAATAAATAACAAACAGTCATCTCTGTCCCGACAATCCCCTCCGTGGTAGCAGGAACCCCTATATACTACGCTAATTACACATCAAAACCCTGCGGCTTATAGTCGGGTGCGGCTTATATATGGAGCAATCTGTATTTTCCCCTAAATTTAGCTGGTGCGGCTTATAGTCAGGTGCGGCTTATAGTCCGGAAATTACGGTATCTACATGGGTTTCAGCCTGCTTTAAAATATGAACCTTTGCCCCCGAATCCTTTGATATTTTAGTACAACTCCGAGGCGGAAAAGTTTTGGACCCCTCTGGTATGGACGTACCTAAAAAAAAGTGTCTATAGATATAGCTGGACAATGACGAGTTATGCTTACTTTAACCCCCTAACGTTTTTAGCCAGGAGAGCAAAAAGAAGAAGAAAGAAAAGAAGAATAAAAAGGAGAAAAAGAAGAAAGAGAAGAAGAAGAAGAAGAAAAAGAGGCAAAGAAGCGATTCGTCGTCGTCCGATTCAGATGACGACAAAAAGAGGTTTGATCATTTTATCTCAAATTTTTTAAATAATACATTTTGAAACAGATTTTTTTACCGTTTATTTTCATTGTATATTTTTTTCATGTATGGGGTAAATTTTTAAATTATGATTTGAGTATAAGATATTTTTAAATTATACTTTCCTGACAGTTAGGAAAAGCTTCACTAGAGGGAGCTGAAACGTCACTAAAGCTCAAGCCATATAAGTTGGCTATTTGCAGTGTGGACTGTAGTTCTCTGATAAATCACACATTATAGAGAGAAATAATATTTCCTTATGAAGTGACCAAAGGTCATTTACTATTTACTATTTACGTAACTGAAAAGAGGCATTCAGTAATGCTTGGTCAATTCATTGTATTATTGTTTATTACTGACAATGCATAGTAATGCTTGATTGAAATATTTGTTAGTGAACTGTGAACTGAATGGCTTAATGAAATTATGCAATCTGAAAAAGACTAATAAAAATGGTTGCATAGAAGGTTGTAAAACGTAAAAAATATCTTATTCTTGTACCTCGCCCTCCCCGCCCCCGGCATATCAGAAGCCACTTTGAGCCACCCAGTCAGATTATTTGTTGTCTTGTTACTCTTCAGGCCCCGAAAGGACCACCACCATCATAATCCATCATACCACAGTCAGAGCGGAGCCAGACCCTATGACAGCCATTCAAGGGGGGCACTAAAGGCACAGCGACAACCCGCCTACCCCCGCCACCGACAGCAGCGCCACGACACAGACTCCTCCGACGGGGGGTCCCCTGTCCCCTGTAACCCCTCCAGCCACAAGACGGCCCCTGGCGGTGTCGCACAAAGCCACAGGCGACGCCACGACTCGGACAGCTAATGTCCTGCCCCCCCCACCCTCCCTCTCACTCAAAAGACGCAGCGCTCTTCACAAGTATGACCAGTCTTGAATACCTTGTTTAGCTTTTTGGGGGGTCATTTTAGTAGCTAGGTTTTATTGCCGGTTAATTTTTTACTGATTAAATGTCCCTCATTTGTGCACATATGCTAAGTTTTTACTCATTTAGTATCATCCATATGACAAATCTAGCTTAACTTTCACACAGCATCATTAACAATTAGCTGAAGGCCAATTGGACACAGTGCATCCAGAAAGTTTTCTCAGCGCTTCACTTTTTCAACATTTTGTTATGTTACACCTTATTTCAAAATGAAATAAGTTCATTTTTTGACCTCAAAATTCTACACAAAATACCACATAATGACAATGGAAAAACGTTTTTTTTTAGAGCTTTTCGAAATGTATAAAAAAATTTAAAAAAAGTAAGAAATCCAACATACATAAGTATTCACATACTTTGGTCATTACTTTGTTGCCTCACCTTTGGCAGCAATTACAGCACAAAGTATTTTTGAATACGAAGCCACAAGTTGGGAACACCTATCTGTGGGCAGTTTCACTCATTCGTCTTTACAGCACTTCTCAAGCTCCATCAGGTTGGATGTGAAGTGTCACCCAAGTCTTAAGTTCCAGAGCGCTCTGAAGCAGGTTTTCATCCAGGGTGTCTCTATGTTGTTGCATTCATCATTCCCTCTATCCTGACTAATCTCCCAGTTCCGGCTGCTAAAAAACATCCCCACAGCATGATGCTGCCACCACCATGCTTCACTGTAGGGATGGTATTGGCCTGGTGATGAGTGGTGCCTGGTTTCCTCCCAACATGACACATGGCAGAGTTTAATCTTTGTCTCATCAGACCAGAGAATGTTGTTTCTCATTGTCTGAGAGTCTTTCAGGTGCAATTCTGCAAACTTTTGCGAAGGAATGGCTTCTGTCTGGCCACTGTAACATACAAGCCTGGTTGGTGGATTGCAGCAGATATGGTTGTCCTTCTGGAAGGTTCTCTTCTCTCCACAGAGGAATGCTGTAGCTCTGACAGAGTGACCTCCAAGACTAGGCTCTTTGTCCCCCTATCGCCCAGTTTAAATGGCCGGCCAGCTCCAGGAAATGTCCTGGTGGTTCCAAACTTCTTCCATTTTCAGATGATGGAGGCCACTGTGCTCATTTAAGACCTTCAAGACAGCGGATACTTTTTCTGTACCCTTCCATACATTTGTGCCTCGAGACAATTCCTTTCGACTTTAGTCTTTGTTTGTGCTCTGCCAGTGTGGGACCTTAAATATAGACAGGTGTGTGCCTTTATAAATCATGTCCAATCAACAGTATTTACCACAGAGGGACTCAAATCAAGCTATGGGAACATCTCAAGGATGATCAGTTGAAACAGGGTGCCTCTGAGCTCACTTTTAATCTTAATGACTGTGAAGATGTGATTTCTTTGTTTATTTTTTAATACATTTGGAAAAATGTTTCTAAAAATTCGTTTTCACATTGTCATTATTGGGTATTGTGTGTAGAATTTTGAGGAAAAAACCCCAATATATTCCATTTTGTAATAAGGCTGTAACATAACGTTGAAAAGGTGAAGTGCTGTGAATACTTTCCGGGTGCACTGTACGACTATCTGATACCTACTTTTCTAATAAGGTGCTTTTATTACAAAGCATCATTGAATATTTTGAAAATTGTTTAATGAAGTAATGACACGAGAGAGCTTTTAAATCTCTCACCCTTCAAAGTCTGCACTGCCATCAGAATGCTGCTCCAAATAATGTTTGCCCTCAATTTGTTTAAATAGGGGGTATTGAGCACACTGGCACCTGTAGGGGGTGCCCTAAACAAAAGAGCAAGGCATTCATAAAGAGTGAGAAGAAGGGTAAAAAAAAAACAGGCAGCTTTTTTTTTCTTTTCTATTTTTTTATAAGGAGTACCGTTAGCCTGCCACACACAAACCAAGCTGATGGAGCAGCAGGAGAGGCGGCTCCCAAAGTCACCCTATGAAGGAACCCGGGACTTGTACTCCCGCCCCTTTGCAGCCACCTCCGCGCTCTCCTCAGGCCGGGTTTATAGGCTCGGCTGCATTAACCATAGCAGCCTAATCAACCTGCAGGAATGCTGTCCAAGATCACCTCGCTGCTGCACATTGTGCTTGCTGCATTAGGTGCTTTCCAACATGCAGGCATCTCATTGCCTGTTCCTGGGTCAAGGGGTGGTCAAGCTAACAAGGGATGCCATGGCACCCCCTTTATGCCCCCTCAACAAGCCAAAATATGATTAACAAGAAGACACATTTACGGTCAAACAAATACGCACGTTGAACATTACGTCGACAAAACGAACATATGTACTGTATACATAGTTAACAGATGAGAAAGGGGAACAGTGAATGCAGAAGACATTGTTTTATTGCATAGTCACATGTAAGAAAAATACATTTTAGAAATCCTTTCCAGTCACTTTAATTAGTGCTTTTTTGTTTTACTCACACAAAAGTTTAACTTAAATATTTAAGTCTGTATTAATGACAAAACAAGCCCACCTCCATATATAGTCTGAGCAGTTCAGTAACACAAAGAAATGTGTATGCACACAAGTGTTTAAATATTTTCTTTAAAAACACCCACCTGATAGGATGGGGGAAATGACACTAATGTCGTCTTACATGATGCATACAACTTACAGTATGAGGCTGAGTGTGGGATAATCAGTATAGAGCATTTTAAAAAAAAAATAGTTGCAAAGTGTACTAAGGCAGCCCGTGGACCTGAGACTTGACAATACACAAAAACACCAACCAGAGAAAGCAGGTAGATTCCATAAACATCCTATTAAGTCAATACCAGTGTTTATCAAACAGGAGGTTGACGCTCCCAGCTGTGCATCTTTTAGTTTTGGTCACCAATTTGAATACACCACTCACAAAAAGTTGAGATACTCAACTTTTGGGTAGAATTTCAGGATTAACCTAAAATACCAACTAACCACAATATTGTTCAACAGTACCTCTCCGTTTTAGGCTGCTAACAAGATGTTTTCAGATTGAAGTGGCAACTGAGCTTAATGTCAAAGAAAATTTGCCACCAGTTAGAAATTTTGCTATTCAGCTACTTGCTAGAGAACAGCAAGTTGTACAAAAAGTACTGAAACACTGATACACAGTACAGGCCAAAAGTTTGGACACACCTTCTCATTCAATGCATTTTCTTTATTTTCATGACTATTTACCTTGTAGATTGTCACTGAAGGCATCAAAACTATGAATGAACACATGTGGAGTTTTGTACTTATCAAACAATGGTGAAAAAACTGAAAACATGTTTTATATTCTAGTTTATTCAAAATAGCCACCCTTTGCTCTGATTACGGTTTGTACACTCTTGGCATTCTCTCGATGAGGTTTAAGAGGTTGTCACATGAAATGGTTTTCACTTCACAGGTGTCATATAGTTTTGATGCCTTCGGTGATAACCTACAATGTAAATAGTCATGAAAATATAACGCATTAAAATGAGAAGGTGTGTCCAAACCTTTGGCCTGTACTGTATATTTTAGCTTCATCTTTAAAACGCAAAAGCTGAATATCTTTAACTTTTTGAGTAGTGTATGTGATTGTAATATTAGATTCCCTTGCGTCTCTCCTTTTATTGCCCAACAAACAGAAAGTGAAACAACCACGAGAGAAAAAGTTAATAAAGCTGCCCCATTACCATATCCTTTCATATATACATATGTCAGCTTTACACATTACCATGGACCGATTATTTCCACTGGTGGCCCGGTATGTTGGCGGTAACAACAGCCAGCATGGGAGGGCTTTAAAGGCAGAATGTAGGCTCGATGAATGGGAGGGAAAGAGACGACTGTTAGAGATTCCTAAGTTGCGAGGCCAACCAGTCCAGTCCCTCATAGAGACCGTCGCCATTGGTGGCGCAGGTGGCCTGGATGAACCAGCGCCTGTTGCGCAGGGTGTGAAGGCCCAGTGCTTCGGTGACTTCAGTTGGAGTCAGGGCGTTAGGCAGGTCCTGTCAATGCCACAGTGTCCGTTTCAAATCAACCACATAACCTAATCAACGTTCATTGCCCAGAGTACTCACTGTTTTATTTGCGAAGACTAATAGCAGAGCATTGCGCAGTTCGTCCTCCTCCAACATTCTCATGAGCTCTTCACGAGCCTCGTTGCATCGCTCTCGGTCGTTGCTGTCCACGACAAAGATGAGACCTGAAACGAGAAGCGATCAAAGCCTGCATTAGTCCACTGTATTCAAAAAACAACGCAGTGCAATTCCAGAAAAGGTGCGTGCCTGCCTTGCGTGTTCTGGAAGTAGTGACGCCACAGTGGTCGGTTCTTATCCTGGCTGCCGACGTCCCAAACTGTAAAGCTAATGTTCTTGTACTCCACCGTCTCTACATTAAAACCTGCACAGGGAAAGAACACATTTAATATAATTTACGATTGATAATTCAATTGTTCACCTTACCTATAGTGGGAATGGTGGTTACGGTCTCTCCCAGTTTGAGCTTGTATAAAATGGTCGTTTTCCCAGCAGCGTTCAGACCCACCACGAGGATCCTTATTTCTTTCTTCCCGAACAAGTTATTAAACATTGTTTCGACTATATTCCCCATGTTTACTGGTGAGGCTTGTGGGGGGGAACTAGAGGCAACACAAACGAAGAACTGTGGATGAAACTGGATGAAGGCTAGTAATAATTCATTTTTCATTTATTTCAGGCAATGACATAAAAAAGTACAAAGTTGACAACACATAATATAAATTAATATAGTGCAAAAGGTAATGTATAGTATGTAATGCATAATAATCAAATAATCATACTTGCCAACCCTCCCGATTTTCCCGGGAGACTCCCGAATTTCAGTGCCCCTCCCGAAAATCTCCCGGGGCAACCATTCTCCCGATTTCCACCCGGACAACAATATTGGGGGCGTGCCTTAAAGGCACTGCCTTTAGCGTCCTCTACAACCTGTCGTCACGTCCGCTTTTCCTCCATACAAACAGCGTGCCGGCCCAGTCACACAATATATGCGGCTTTTACACACACTTAAGTGAATGCAAGGCATACTTGATCAACAGCCATACAGGTCACACTGAGGGTGGCGTATAAATAACTTTAACACTGTTACAAATATGCGCCACACTGTGAACCCACACCAAACAATAATGACAAACACATTTTGGGAGAACATCTGCACCGTAACACAACAGAACAAATACCCAGAACCCCTTGCAGCACTAACTCTTCCGGGACGCTACAATATACACCCCCCGCTACCACCAAACCCCGCCCCCCATCCCCCCATCTCCCGAATTCAGAGGTCTCAAGGTTGGCAAGTGTGCAAATAATAAAAGTAATAATCAAAACCACGACTCATTTTGGCATGCTGACTTCACGTCTAACACGGTCACTGATTTCTGACAGACTGAGGAGTAGCAAACCCGGTTTTGCATTGAACTTCACGTTGAACACGGCCCGGGTAAGTTGTAAAAGTAGCAAAACAGGAAATACCGGAACGCCTTACAACACTTCATAATGCGTGGAATACCGCTGATAACACAGAGACAAACATTTAAAAATATGTCCATGTTTCGTGTTCAATTGTTTATCATCCCTCTGTTGTAAAAAGTGTGTTGTGTCAGCTGATCGGCAAGAGACTAGTTTAGCACTTAGCAGCCTGCCTTGGCTAGCATTAGCCTTCTATGGGACAGTACTGGCTCTTGGGATCAGCACTGACATCACTTTAAAACTGCGGACTTCAATTACATCACACGCAACATTAAAGTGGTTTCCAAACGGACTTTAAGACACTTTCAAAACTTACACAGCGCTTCTTCTCAGGTGCTTGAGGCGTTACCTTCCTGCGGAAAATGGCGACTATTTGACACGTCTAAAGTTCCGTGACTTGCGGGTTCTTCTTTTTCTTCTTTCCTCTAATGGCGGTTGGCAAGCAACCTTGTGAGGTGAATTACCGCCACCGTCTGGAATGGAGTGCGGATCGAGATTATTTTATTTTATTTAACCATGTCTTTAAAAAAAATGTATGCATTAATTTGTACCCTGCATGTTCTGAATGCAACCTTTTCACCAGCATAGCCACAACTCTTGTCAACAAGCTGTCCCACCACTCTGGTTGCTTTGGTGTAGAACACATTAAAGCCTTCTACAGAAAGCTAGGAGTATCCAACAACTATTTAAAATTAGAAATGGTCTAGGCTGATGAGGTGCTTAAAAAATTGAGCGCGCTCCACCCAAACAAGTCCACCGGCCTTGACAATATCCCCTCCCGATTTCTCAGGGACTCTGCCTCCATCATTGCCCCAATCATCACACACATAATAAACCTCTCAATTTCACAAGGCCAAGTACCAAAAGATTTTAAGATAGCAAGAGTAACTCCTCTCTTTAAAAAAGGAAGCAAATTGGAACCTGGCAACTACCGACCTGTTTCTATTCTCAGTTCCATTTCGAAAGTAATGGAAAAAATAGTTTATGAACAGGTCGATAGTTACCTTGCCACCAATAAACTCATGTACAAATTCCAATCCGGCTTCAGAACTAACCACTCCACTGACACATGCCTTCTCTATCTGACCGACCACATCAAACATGAGGTGGACGCGGGCAAATACTGCAGCATGGTCATGCTGGACCTTCAGAAGGCCTTTGACACCGTTAACCACGCTATACTGTTGGATAAGCTCAGAACAATCAGATTTGATAAAACCTCATCGAGCTGGATGCAATCTTACTTGAAGGGGAGGAAACAGGTGGTAGAGGTGAACGGCATCGTGTGTGTGTGTGTGTGTGTGTGTGTGTGTGTGTCCCCCTCAGTGAGCTGTGGAGTCTCCCAAGGCAGTATATTAGGGCGTCACATTAGTGCCAAAAATCCAAGCGCATAAAAACTTTTTATTTATAAAGCACTTTTCATACATTTAAAATGCAGCTCAAAGTGCTTTACATAGCTAAAAACAAAATGAGAAATAACACCCACGCCCCATGAAGACAGTCAAACATGTACAAACCCCGTTTCCATATGAGTTGGGAAATTGTGTTAGATGTAAATATAAACGGAATACAATGATTTGCAAATCCTTTTCAACCCATATTCAATTGAATGCACTACAAAGACAAGATATTGGATGTTCAAACTCATAAACTTTATTTTTTTTTGCAA